>NC_044034.1:226088381-226388921 GCF_901765095.1 Microcaecilia unicolor | reverse complement strand
GAGAAGAGATTGCTGAGGGGAGATATGACAGAGGCCTATAAAATATTGAGTGAAGTTGACTGGATAGATATGAATCACTTGTTTATTTTATCCAAAATTACAAGGATTTGGGGGCACGCAAAGAACCTATTAAATAGTAAATTTTAAACCAATCGGAGAAAATACTTCTTCACTCAACAAGTTATTAAAAACTCTGGAATTCATTGCCAGAGAATATGGTAAAAGCGGTTAGCTTAGCAGGATTTAAAAAAAATGTTTATAGACAAATTTCTAACAGAAAAGTTCATATGCCATTGAAATGGACTTGGGAAAAATCCCAAGTAGTTCTGGAATATGCAAAATAAAATCTGGTTTACTCTTTAGGGATCTTGCCAGGTACTTGTGACCTGGATTGGCCACTTTTGGAAACAAGCATGATGGACCCTGGGTCTGTCTGAGTATGGTAATACTTATGTTCTTATGATCCCTGTCCCCAGAGGCCTTGTAATAGTTTCCACTACTTTTCCCAGCACTAACGTCAGGCTTACCGGTCTGTAATTTCCCAGATCACCCCTGGAACCCCAATGACACAACTTCTTGTGTTCAATGCCATTCAAGTGCATCTTCTGTAACATTGCTATGTGGCTGTTTTGCCTGTGCAACGCCTGTAAGATCTTACTATTCTTAACAGGCAAGGTGATACCACAGACATTCCAAGACATCTCCCCTGTCAGCACTGGCGTCAAGGAAGAGTGTTCCAGAAAAAAAAAATGACTTCCAGGAGGACGTCCCTGCCTTCATCTTCCTCCATAGCAACGGTGCTCACCAGTGATAAGAAAATGAAGAGGAGAAAAAGGAAAAAGAAGAACCCACCCCTGAAACAAAATTCCACCAATTGTAACCAAAGAAAGAGAACATCTCCCCCACCCCTTCCCAACTATCCCCCAAGCTCTCCAGAGCTCTCTCTAACTCCCACCTCATCCTCCCCACAAATACCCAAAACTGAGTTTTCCTGCTGTGTTTTAAGCATCTTTTAAACCTGCTTGTGGGTCATCTGCCATGCTAAATATTGAAGATGGAAAGTTGAACTCAATCTTGACAAGGTAGTAAGATAAGGAAAGTGAAAGAGGCTTTTTTGTTCAAATCTATAGAGCTGGATCCAGAAAAAAAGAGTTATAGAAAAAGGGAATAAAAGAGTCTCTCTTCTCAACAAAAAAAAAAAAACACTACATGGAATAAAAACATGTGGATGAGCTGTTCACACAACATGTTCCAACACTAGTATTGACATACAATAACTGAGGTAGCTTACACGTGGCTGGCTGTGGGCATTCCCATGTATGCTCAAACTTTCTTGTAGTTTCTGAGTTCTGCAAAACTGTTGTTTTGGTGTCATTAGATAACGAGAGAAGCAATTATTACCCAGACAGACTTACTTCTGGGAGTTACAGGGAATGGACTTTCCTATTTCTACTGGGTACTTTCAAGTGACCTGAACTGGTCATTGTCAGAGACAGGATGCTTGGATTGATGAACTATTGGTCTAACCCAGCAGATCACTTCTGCAATTCTTATGTGCATGGGAGACAGAGTGAATCAATGGTTTAATTGGGGGTTGGATTTCCAATAGAACACAATCATAGATCTTATTACCTCTGTCAGGGACACCATGTTTTAAATATTACTGTTAAGTAAAAATGTTAATTTTCACTCACTCTGGAGCCAAGAAGCCACCCTTTTTCATTTGGATTGCCCTTAACCTCTAGCTGTTTTCTATCACATTTAAACAAATTGTGGGCTTTCCAAATAGTACCAATCCAAGTTCAGGGGATGAGCTGTACAGTCCTCTAATCTTTACCCTAGGTAAAGCCTACATATTGCACCACAGCATAGATGTGACAAGAATATGGTAAGATGTGACAGACCAAAGAAAGCTCTCCCTCTTTCTGCCCTCCAGACAATAAATCTAAGATGCACTTACCCTTTAGTAAAGCCCTTGGCTTCCAGCCAAGCTTTCACCTCTTCAGGGCCAGACTCAAAAGTGAGGGGCACATACACTTGCTGGGTCTTCTCCACCTTGTAGTTCTTTGCTGGAGGATGTGTCTTAGTGGTGATCTTCTTTAACAGTTCATCGTTCACCTCATCCATATGATGGATCAGTTCTGCAAATCAAGGACCATAAACTCAAGAACTGGGGAAGGCTTGGACCCTTACAAATACCAAATGCAATGCAAACCCCCAGTTAAGACCACAAGCATCCATCAGGCATGGTTTCACTTGTAGGCATTCTTAGGATATGCAGGTGGCTATTGGACTACCAAGTTTCAAAAGAATTATCATTAATTAACAACAATTTGTACATTTTTCAGACTTGGGTTCCCACTTCTGTTTTATTGACCAGTTTATTAGTCAAAATTTGTAGAGGTCAAATCTGTAGATGGTGTGTATGTTTTATCAGCAAATGTTTGTGATACACAAACAATAACAACCTCCCCCTCCCCTCCTCGGGTCATCCTAAATAAGCTCATCTAGTTCTGGCTTTGTTGCACAGCATGAATGGAATAATATTCCAGTTTTTACTTTAAACATGCATTTCTACTTCAAGTCTTCCCTTATTAGGGTTCATAGAGGTTTACAAATATACAGTACATAAATTGCATATATAATCCTTTCTATATAGTTTATAGTCTATTTATACTTGCTAGACCGCTCTGTCTGGGCAGCCCCCCCATATACCAGTCCCCATGCCTATTATGTGTTACATTTGTATCCAACAATAAATCAATAAGCGAATCTGTTGTAACCAGATGTAGGATATCAAAAAATCAATAAGGGGGGGGGGGGGGGGGAAAGACCTCAGACAGGTGATAATCAGCCAGATTGCTGAAATTACTCATAGAGAATCACCATACTTCAATCATCGGTCACAATCCAACCTCCTCCCTTATACTGGACAAATATTTTTTAAGAAAATTTTTATAAAAAGAATGCTACATCCACTGTGCAACTCAAAACTTTCTAGACATCAAAATGCAAAAACACTTAGCTTGAAGCAGCGTAAAGGATGGGCTACCCCGCCCAACGGACCCGTTTCGCTGGTGGGGCTTCTTCAGGGGAAAGGACCTGGAGAGCTTTAGTAAGGAAGGAAGCAAGTTTCTCTTTACGGAAGACCCACATTTTCCCACTTTTTTGCAGGCTCAATGTGTCTATGCTTGCAAAAGGGCAAAACCAGAACTGACCCACTCCTCAGCTTGACCTCAGTACAGTGGAAACTTTACTTGCAAGACCTGGATTCAGTTTCTGAGCCCACTTTCTATTTTGTGGTTAGCCCAGACTGGGTATGCTGCACATGCAGCATTCAGAGTTCCTCTGTTGAGGGATCTCAAAATAATGACACTTAGTAGCCAGATTTGGGGTGTTAGACTTCAGAAAAAGCTGCAGTCTTTGGCACTTGGGTCAAGAATATCACAGTGCCTGCTGAAGGGTTATAAAACAGGGGAAACCGGAAAGTAGCTACAAATAAAGGTTCATGGTGCCATAGTCCATTAGAGGCTGATTCTAACTGAGCTTTAACTGGGGTCATCTCTCCCATCTAAAGTTAAGCAAACAGGGTGACCCAGTCTTGCTTTTCTCCACTGTGTGCATGGGTTGATAGTTAAGATTTTCATAGAGAAATGGAAAAAACCCCCCCAAAACTACAAATCCGTCACACGATGGGGAAGAAAACAGGACTGGAACAGCCTATTCGGTTGACCTAGGGTGAGGTAGAAATAGCTGCTGGAAGTCCAGGGGACCTACTCCCCCAAAAGGGGGCCACAATGCAAATTAAACTAGATTTACCACAGCTCTAATGTTTACAAATGATTCATCTATTTCAGTTGGACTGGTTTATAGACGCAGGGACAATTTCATCAACCTCAAGCATGATCCCAATGATCTGTTTCATTTACTTAAATACAGTGGCGTAGGAAGGGGGGCTCCGCTGGTTCCCTGCCCTCTGCCCCGGAACAGGTTACTTCCTGTTCCGGGGCAGAGAGAGCAGGGAACCAGTGGAGTCGACGCAGCTCCCAGCGATGTGCACACAGGGGTGGATCAGCCCTCTCGCCCGCCCCTCGCGTCCTAATTCAATGTAAGAATGCGCTCCGGGGGGGGGGGGTGCACAGCGGCAACCCGCCCCGGTTGTCAGCCGCCCTCGCTACGGCACTACTTAAATATATCTATAACAAATTTTAAATATCATCATGTTTACACACCAGTCAGTCAAACATCCTATAATTATACATAATCCTCTTAATTCTATGAAAAGTTGCCAAAAATTGCATGTGCAAATTTGGGTGTATGCCCAATTTGCACACACAATTTAAATGAATAAGCTAATTAGTGCCAATTGACAAGCAATAATTGGCACTAGATTTAATAGGCATTTATGCATGATCTGAAAAAGGAGGCACAGAAATAGGAGGGAAATGGGTGGAACAGGGGCGTTCCTAATATTAATGCGCGCGTTATAGAGAAACAGCGATAAAAGCCTATTTTAGGTGCATACATTTACGCCACGTTTCAGTTGGTGCAAATGACTGTGCCTAAAGCTAGATGTGATTCTCGTTATTCTATAAACCATGCCTAACTTTAAGCGCGGCTTTTTATGGTGCCATATATAGAAATATAGCCCAATAAGACCTTCAGAGGTGGCGCATTTCCAGCACATAATTTTTTTTGCTATCTGCTACACACCAACAATAGTCATTGGTCCCAACATTCCAACTTGTAAAAACAAAATTTTTAAAAAGATTTTTCAGTTCTTCGTAATAACTTAAACATCTCTATATTTCAATTTTTTACAATCCAATAGACACTTATCCCCTTTTTTTACTAAGCCGGGCTAGCAGCTGCTGTGTCGGCATTAGTGCACAGCAGCCGCTAGCATGGCTTAGTAAAGGGGGGGGGGGGGTAGTTTATTACGTCGGACCTACTGCTAATGTGTCCAGTGTTTCATTCTCTTCATCAGGGGACTGCTGATGAATGGGGGGGGGGGGGGGTGTAGTTTATTAACGTCGGACCTACTGCTAATGTGTCTAGTGTTTCGCTCTCTTCATCAGGGGACTGCTGTAAGAAGGGGGGGTGGAATGTGATATTTTACACTTACGCTCTTTGGCATCCTGAGAAGCGGGTCGTCCTGCCAATTCCCTTGCCCATTTCTCTCCACCATAACTGACTGGAACTTTGTGGCTAGGGCTGGAAGCCATCATCCCTCTGGGGCTCACATCACCTCGGTATTTGCTGCCAGACTACAGAACAAAGACATTCAGAAAGGGCATTAAAAAAATGTGGCAGGCTTAGGCCCCTTGCCTAAACATTTCTTAGGGTTCTGAAGATACACTACAGACAGTGGCGTAGGAAGGGGGGGCGGGGGGGCGGTCCGCCCCGGGTGCACGCCGCTGGGGGGTGTCGGCTCCGTGCTGGTGCACTGCCCTCTCTGCCCCGGAACAGGTTACTTCCTGTTCCGGGACAGAGAGAGCAGTGAACCAGTGCGGAGCCGACACACCCCAGCAACGTGCAGTCGGGGCGGATTGGCCCTCCCGCCTGTCCCTCGCCGCAGGTATGCGCTCCAGCGGGAGGAGGGTACGCCGTGCTGCACCCGGGGGGGGGGGGGTGCGCAGCGGCGACCCACCCCGGGTGTCAGCTCCCCTCGCTACGGCTCTGACTACAGATGAGGTGTTTTGCCTTTTCTTATTTTTCACACTTTCTTCCAGAAAATAACATCCTCCCCATGCTTCAAGTGAAATCTCTCTTCATTTCCTCTCTTGCCTCCAGAGGCCACCTTGCAAGACACTACCTGAGTCTTTGCTAGTGATGACACCGACATATTAATGTAATATGCAGTCTCTGTTCTGTTTGGCCATCACTAGGTGTTCTGCTTCTAGCCAATGCTGGAAAAAGCGGCACTCGTATCAGAAGGCTGTGGCCTGTTACCATGGCTGAAGCATTTCTCCACAATATCCACTGCTTCTGTTTAGCATAAGGAATCATTCACTAAAGATTATTGTGCGCTAATGATGTTATTGCATGCAATCTGCTGCAGAGCTCATTTTATGTAATGGGACCTGCAGTAGACAATGCGCTGTAACCTTTAATAAATTACCTTGAAACTGCTTTATTCTTAATCATACCACTTCATTCCAGCTCTAAATGAACATAAGACCTGCTTCCAACAGTGGCCAATTTAGGTCACAAGTACCTAACAGAATCCCAAATAAGTAGCAGGATTCATGTTACTGATCCCATGGACAAGCAGTGGCTTTCCCCAGATCTCTCTCAATAGCAGACTATGGACTTTTCCTCCAGGAGCTTGTAAAACATTTTTTTTAAATCCAGATACACTAACTGCTGATACTACATCCTCTGGCAATGAGTTCCAGAGCTTAACCATTTGTTGTTTAAAAAATAGTTCCTCCTATTTGTTTTAAAAGTAGAACCATGTAACTTCCTTGGGTGTCTCCTATTTTTTGTACATTTTGAAAGAGTAAAAAAATAGATTCACTTTTACCCGTTCTACCCCACTCAGTATTTTGTAGACCTCAATCATATCGCCCCTCAGCCATCTCTTTTCCAAGCTGAAGAGTCCTAATCTCTTAAGTCTTTTCTTATATGAGAGGAGTTCCATCCCCTTAATTATTTTTGAGGCCCTTCTTTGAACGTTTTCTAATTTTGCTATATCTTTTCTAAGATATCTCAACCAGAACTGCACATAACTCCTCAAGATGTGGTCACACCATAGAGCGATACAGAGGCATTATAATATTCTTTACCTTATTTTCTATCAATTTCCTAATAATTCTTAGCATTCTGTTTGCTTTTTTGGCCGCCGCCACACACTGGGCAGAAGATTTCAGTGTATTGTTCACGATGTCACCTAGATCTTTTTCTTGGGTGTATCACTTTACACTTGTCCACATTATATCTCATCTGCAATTTGGATGCCTGGTTTTTCAACTTCCTAAAGGGGGTCTTTTACTAAGCCGCGGTAGCGTTTTTAGCTTGTAGTACAAATCAGCTGGCGGTAAACGCAGAAACTCCCATAGCTCTTTGAGCAGGGACTGTCTTTCTTCTATGTTTGTGCAGCACTATAAAAATGTTAAATAGTAGTAGTAGGAATATAATGGGCGTCTCGGTGTTTACCACCAGCTGATTTCTACTACTAACTAAAAATGCTACTGTGGCTTAGTAAAAGACCTCCTAAGATCTTCCTGCAATTTTTCACAATCCACACGCATTTAACAACTTTGAATAGTTTTGTGTCGTTTGCAAATTTAATCACCTCACTTGTTGTTCCCATTTTAAGATCATTAATAAGTACGTTAAATAGCACCAGTCCCAGTATAGATTCCCTGGGGCACTCCACTGTTCACCCTCCTCTACTGAGAGAATTGGCCATTTAACCCTACCCTCCATTTTCTATCCAATAACCAATTCCTAATCTACAACAGAACATTGCATCCTATCTCATGACTCTTTCATTTTCTCAGGGATCTCTCAAGACAGACTGTCAAACATTTTCTGAAAATCTAGATATGCATCAACCAGCTCATCTTTATCCACGCATTTGAAGAAATAAAGTAAATTGGCGAGGCAAGACTTGTCTTAGCTGAATCCATGTTGACTCTGTCCCATTAAACCATGTTTGTCTGTTTGTTCAGTGATTTTATTCTTTATAATAGTTTCCACTATTTTGCTCCGCACTGACATTGGGCTTACCAGTCTGTAATTTCCCAGATCACCCCTGGATCCCTTTTTAAAAAACAGGTGTTACGTTGACCACCCTCCAATCTTCAAGCAGTACAGATCAATCTTCAGGTAGTACGGATCACTTTAACAACAGTAACAGCAGATCTGCAATTTCAGATTTGAGTTCTTTCAGTACCCTGGGGTGTATACCATCTGGTTCAGGTCCTTAATTAAATGCTGGAATTTGATGTCTAAATATACGAATTTATATGTACAAATTTGCAGCTTTTATTTGCAACTCTGTAAACCGTGTTATGTCTACATGTCTAGGCCACGGCGGTATATCAAGTTTTACAAATAAATAAATATACTATTCTTTAATTTCTCGATCTGGCTCAGTACACCTGCTTTAGGGCAAGTATATATGTTCATGCCTGCATTGTAGGCACAATTTTTGCCACTTATGCTAGTGTTTTATAAAGTCAGATAATTATTTACTTGTATTTATAAAGCTGACTTAGTACAGGTGCCCTCTTATAAATTCACCCTCCACAGGTCCAACAGCCTGGGATCCTTGCCAGTTGGTATATTATAGATGCTTTACACTTACATAAGTACATAAGTAATGCCATACTGGGAAAAGACCAAGGGTCCATCGAGCCCAGCATCTTGTCCACGACAGCGGCCAATCCAGGCCAAGGGCACCTGGCAAGCTTCCCAAATGTACAAACATTCTATACATGTTATTCCTGGGATTTTGGATTTTTCCAAGTCCGTTTAGTAGCAGTTTATGGACTTGTCCTTTAGGAAACCGTCCAACCCCTTTTTAAACTCTGCTAAGCTAACCGCCTTCACCACATTTTCCGGCAATGAATTCCAGAGTTTAATTACACGTTGGGTGAAGAAAAATTTTCTCCGATTTGTTTTAAATTTACTACACTGTAGTTTCATTCCATGCCCCCTAGTCCTAGTATTTTTGGAAAGCGTGAACAAACGCTTCACATCCACCTGTTCCACTCCACTCATTATTTTATATACCTCTATCATGTCTCCCCTCAGCCGTCTCTTCTCCAAGCTGAATAGCCCTAGCCTCCTTAGTCTTTCTTCATAGGGAAGTCGTCCCATCCCCGCTATCATTTTAGTCGCCCTTCGCTGCACCTTTTCCAATTCTACTATATCTTTCTTGAGATGCGGCGACCAGAATTGAACACAATACTCAAGGTGCGGTCGCACCATGGAGCGATACAACGGCATTATAACATCCTCACACCTGTTTTCCATACCTTTCCTAATAATACCCAACATTCTATTCGCTTTCCTAGCCGCAGCAGCACACTGAGCAGAAGGTTTCAGTGTGTTATCGACGACGACACCCAGATCCCTTTCTTGGTCCGTAACTCCTAACGTGGAACCTTGCATGATGTAGCTATAATTCGGGTTCTTTTTCCCCACATGCATCACCTTGCACTTGCTCACATTAAACGTCATCTGCCATTTAGCCGCCCAATCTCCCAGTCTCGTAAGGTCCTCTTGTAATTTTTCACAATCCTGTCACGAGTTAACGACTTTGAATAACTTTGTGTCATCAGCAAATTTAATTACCTCGCTAGTTACTCCCATCTCTAAATCATTTATAAATATATTAAAAAGCAGCGGTCCTAGCACAGACCCCTGAGGAACCCCACTAACTACCCTTCTCCATTGTGAATACTGCCCATTTAACCCCACTCTCTGTTTCCTATCCTTCAACCAGTTTTTAATCCACAATAGGACATTTCCTCCTATCCCATGACCCTCCAATTTCCTCTGTAGCCTTTCATGAGGTACCTTGTCAAACGCCTTTTGAAAATCCAGATACACAATATCAACTGGCTCCCCTTTGTCCACATGTTTGTTTACTCCTTCAAAGAATTGAAGTAAATTGGTCAGGTAAGATTTCCCCACACAAAAGCCGTGCTGACTCGGTCTTCTTTTCTTTCTTCTAGGCTTGCTTTTCTGAAGTAGGTTATGAAAACTGTAAGGCTGTTTATAGTTCTTCTGCCTGCTGTTTTAGATTTTTCAATTTGTATTTCATATTTCTTATCTTTTCATTACTTTATATTCTTTAAGGTTGCATTTTGATTAAACTTTGTAATCACATGACTTGCCCAGAGTTACAAGGAGCTCCTTTGGGAAAAAAAGTAAATAAAAAACACACCTTTAATCGCGCGATTAATTATTTATTTATTTGTGATTAAAAGTTTGATTGAGATGCAGCCCTACTTTCTTCATTGCTGACTTTACTACAGAGAAATAAGAAAGTTAAATTTTATCGAATTAAGGCAATGGTTAACAGGGGCAGCCTGTGTAGCATGAAGAAATGTGGGGCCATGTGCAGAGAATCATAGAAGGACCTCGTTCGCATAAGTCAAAAAGGGCAGGAAAGCAAGGCCATGTGCAACAATGCAGTTATACAACAGTAGGGCCAGCCCCGATGATTATTTATGAATTTATAGGCATTTGATATACCGCTAATTGCAAAGAAGCATCAAAGAAAGTAGTTAACAATATAAATTTTGAAACAAGGAAAGCAAGAGAAGAGAGAGAAAAAAATATATGCAAAGAAAGCACAAGTAAATAGCCAGGTTTTGAGTGACTTTTTGGAGGACAGTGTGAGCTGTGATTTAATATTAATCGGTAGAGTGCACCACAGTTTAGCAGCAGCATATGAGAATACTAGCCGTTAAGCCCGTTAAAACGGGCGCGTATTGGAATGTTTTTTTTCCCAAGGCCCCCCTCCCGTTGCAGCTGCAAGGCCCCCTGCCATCCTCCTTCCCTGCCAGCTCCAAGGCCCCCTCTGTCCCTCCCTCCCAGCTCCAAGGCTCCAGTCCTCCCCCCTTCCCAGCTGCAAGGCCCCCTGCCCGCCTCCCTCCCTCCCAGTTCCAAGGCCCCAGGCCCTCCCCCCCAGCTCCCAAGGCCCCCTTCCCTCCCTCCCAGTTCCAAGGCCCCCTGCTCTCCCTCACAACTGTAAGGGCCCCATTCCCTCACAACTGTAAGGGCCCCCCCCCGTGCCTTCTTCCCAGCCAGCTGGAAGGCCCCCTTCAGTCCAGCCCTCCCAGCTCCAAGGCCCCCCCTCCTTCTGAGACCTCCCATGTCCCCTCCCCCCCAAGGTAGCCGCTACCGCCCCCCCCCCCCGGAGTCGCCCCCGCCCCCCCTTCACCCGGCCCGGGCCCTCTCTTCGTTATTCAACTTACAGCAGCCCCAAAACAGCAGCAAGCAGCAGCTCCCGTTGGCCTTCCTTCACTGCCTGTGCCTCGCCCTCGTGTGACGTCACGTCGGCGAGGGCGGGGCACAGGCAGGGAAGGAAGGCCGACGGGAGCTGAAGCTGAGCTGCTTGCTGCTGTTTCGGCGCTGCTGTAAGTTGAATAACGAAGAGAGGGCCCGGGCCGGGTGAAGGGGGGGTGGTGGCGACTCCGGGGGGGGGGGGGGGGAGCGGTAGCGACATCAGCGGTTCCCTCCCTCCCCTTCTGCGCAGTTTCCCTCTCTGACCCGCCCCCCTCCCCCCGTCATCACGTCTTGATGCGGGGGCGGGACAGAGAGGGAAGTCTCTACTGCGCATTTGCAGGTGAGTCGGTCACTTGCCATTTATAGCTTTGATAGTTTCACAAGTGAAATTGAATTGGATGCTGGAGGAGAGGGAAGTTGCAATAAATGATGCTGGAAGGATCATAAGGAACGATTATGAGTCTATGGATTAGAAATATAGTTAGGTGCGTCAGGTAGGAGACCTTTATTTACCATGGAGAGCAGTTTAAACTTCATATTTTAAGTCCATCTTTTTAGAGACAGGCTGAATTGATTGTGAGGTTTTCCAGAACAAACTGTTGATCATGTAAGAGGTTGTGTGTTGGAATGGCTACTGTGGGCTTTGGTGCTTCTAGAGGCCAAAGACAAAGCATCAAGATTCTGCTTCTTGCTGTAGAGCAAAGGAAACCAACATATGCTATGCGTATCTTGGGTAAAAGATATCGTCATATGGGATTTGTGTCAAGTAGGAGAAGAGTCAGCGGGAATTCCTGTGGAATATTTCCTCTCTCTAAGGAAGATTGCCATGGGATGAAATCAGGGTCTGGGTAAGCTGACAGTTCATATTGAGAGCTCTCTGAACACAGGGAAGAGGGAGGTAAAGACTGCCTTACAGGGAGTTCAGAATCCAAGACAAAGTAGAGATACTATTAGATTTCAAGATAAATAACTTTTCCTCAGTACATGAGCAACATCTGTGAATTGAGATGCTTGCATTACGCCTTATTCCTGATACTGAACCGATATAAGATTTCTACAGACGCTCTCGACAAAATCATTCAACGTCTTCTGTAGGAACGAATGCTACCTTCTCCAGTAGCTGTGACCAGAATGGGGAGTAGGGTTTAGCAGAGGTTGGTCTGAAGATTACTGCATAGGAAATGACAATTTGAACATATGCACTATGATTGGAGAACAAAACAACATCTGTGCTGGCTCTATGCTGGAGAAGTTGGTGCACAATCAAATATGAATGACAAGAAAGCTCTCACAGACTACACTACAAAACTGATACAGTATCTGCTTTGGGGTGGAGAGCCCAGGCAAGTGCTATGGTCTTGAAGTCATTTTTTTTATTTTATTTGAATTTTCTAAAATGTACACAGCTGATACACAGAGAGTACACAGGAGTGACACAGGCTGCACATACTGCAGCAGGACGTTTATCCACTCCTATCCTAGATGAGATAATATTTAACCATCTCTCTGACCTCATGTGCAACTTTCTTTAGTCACCTTACTTCCTAACTCCTCTTACTCTCTTTACCAATCTATATGTTCCATCTTTGCTTATACCCTACACTGTCAATTAAAATGTTCTATTAGGTATTGTGTTGACATTGTATGTACTGTACTATGCCATACTTTGTATTATTTGAATATTTTTACTGCTGTAATTGTCTATTGCTCATGTTTGATTTATTCTTATTGTACACAGCCTTGAGTGAATTCCTTCAAAAAGGTGGTAAATAAATCCTAATAAGTAAAATAAATAAATACCGCGCCTCCATTCCAGGTGTGACTTCTGCTATGTATGCCAGTACTTTATAAAGACACATAGGCACCTATGTGTTGTCATAAAATAGCACCTAAGTAGGTGCATACATTCCCTCTTAAACTAACCAGCTCATTTTCGAAAGTGATCGCCGGCCATCTTCCGACACAAATCGGGAGATGGCCGGCGATCTCGCAAAAGCGGCCAAATTGTTATAATCGAAAGCCGCTATTTTGACACCATCGCCGCTTTCCTGTCGCAGAGCCGGCGAAAGTTCAAGGGGGCATGTTGGCAGCGACGCAAAGGCGGAACATGGGCGGGGTTAAGAAATGGCCGACTTTAGCCCATAATGGAAAAAAAAAAAACCTGGCGATGAAGAGCATTTGGCCGCTTTTACTTGGTCCCTTTCTTTTCAAGTCCAAGCTTCAAAAAGGTGGCCGAACTGACCACTTGACCACCGGAAGGAATTGGGGATGACCTCCCCGTACTCCCCCAGTGGTCACCAACCCCCTCCCAGCATAAAAAACAGGTTACAAATACTTTTTTGCCAGCCTCTAATGCCGTACCCACCCCCATGACAGCAGAACGTGTTCTGTCCTCCGACAGCCTTTGCCTGCTTGTGATGTGGCTCTGGGGTGAGTGTGGCATCTTTTCTGTTATTTGCACTGCAGAGTCACATCAGCAATGCATTGTGGTGGGCATAGGTATTGGTAGTTGGTAGGCTCTGCTTTTCCCCCTGCTTACTGGGTCAGAGTGTGCCCCGTTTTGTTTCCTGTTGTAGTCCATGCGGTAGTGGCCATTTTTGTAAGACAGTTTTAGATCCCTTTCCTGTGTTACCCACGTCAGAGAACGTAGTTCTTACCTTGAATGGTGCTGAAAGAGGGCATTGTATACCATTGTGCCAGCTCTGACCTACTGCTAATCTTAGTACCAGGGGACTCTTTGCCAGTGGGGCACAACCTCTGATCTGCAGTTAACTGTGAGTAAACGTGGTTATTTCAAGAAAGGACTTTTTCAGAGAGATTAGTCTTCAGGTGTGAACTGCTGTGCCAAAGTTATACAGCAGCAATAAGTCCTAGAGGCTGTATGCAGGTCCCTGGAGCAGTTTTAGTGGGTGCAGTACATTTGTGGGTAGTGGGGTTTTTTTTTGGGGGGGGGGGTTGGGGGGGGCTCAGCTCCCAAAGTAAGGGAGCTATGCTCGTGGGAGCTTTTCTGAAGTCCACCGCAGTGACCCCTAGGGAGCCCGGTTGGTGTCCTGGCATGTCAGGGGGGCCAATGCACTAAAAATGCTGGTTCCTCCCACGGCCAAATGCCTTGAATTTGGCCGGGGTTTGAGATGGCCGACATAACTTTCCATTATCGCTAAAAAACGAAGCCGGCCATCTCAAACCCCGGCCAAATTCAAGGCATTTGGCTGGCCGGAACCGTATTATCGAAACAAAAGACGGCCGGCCATCTTTTTCGAAAATACGGGTGTGGCCAGCTGTTTGCGGCGCCGCCAAAATACATCGCCGGCGCCCTTCGATTATTCCCCTCCATGTGTCCTCTTATAAAAATTGCCCTCTTAAAGCCATGGTGCATGGAAGTAGAAGCAATATCCATAGAGGGCAATCTACCTGAGTGCACAGTCAGACAGCTTCTGTGCAGATGCTTTCTTCTCTCTTCTTTCTAAGCAAGCAGAGAAGTTTTTCTCCACTTCAATGCCTGTCAAAGAGGACACTTTTGAGCTCCACAAAAGTTAAAGTATGGAGAAGCCTGGGAAATACAAACTTGTTAGTCTGATCTCAGTTGTGAGCAAATTATTGGAAACACTGCTGAAACAGATTTCAGGGATTTCAGGGTCTGAGACAGTAATTTGGAAAAGTCTTGCCAGTGGAATATAATCAACTAGCCGTTGAGCCCGTAAAAACGGGCTACTATAGGACGGGGGGGGGGGGGGGGGTTTGAAAGCCCGCCGCCGAGCTCGCCGCTGCCCCTCCGAGGTCACCGCTACGCCCCCCCCGGAGTCGCCGCCACCCCTCCACCTGGGCCGGGCCCTGGCTTCGCTATTGAAACAGCGCGGGAACGCAGCACACAGCTCAGATGAGCTGCCGTCCTTCTTCTCTGCCTGTGTCCCGACACAGGCAGGGAAGGAAGGCCAACTGCAGCTCAGCTGAGCTGTGTGCTCTGCTCCCGCGCTGTTTCTATAGCGGAGCGAATGCCCGGCCCGGGTGGAAAGTGGGTGGCGGCGGCGACCTTGGGGGGGGGGGGGAGCGGTAGCAATGGCGGTTTTGTCCCTCCCCTTGCGCAGTACAGACCCTCTCTGTCCCGCCCCCGTCATCACGTATTGACGCGGGGGCGGGACAGACAGGGTATTTACTGTGCATTTGCGAGTGAGTTCGGTCACTCGCCGTTTATATGTTTGATTACCCTCATTGAGTGACCTGAGCGCTGGATTGGCAGAGTGCTGATGTAGTATACTTAGATTTCAGCAAAGCCTTTGGCATGATCTCTTACAGGCAACTCATAAACAAAGCAAGTGCACTTGGTCTGACTGGGTCATAAACTGATTGAATGGGAGGTGATAAAAAGCACTAGTAAATGGAGTTTGTTTTGAAGAAAGGTACATTACCAATGGTCTGCTGCAGAGATCAGTCCTTGGTTTGGTTCTTTTAAACACTTTTGTGAGCAATATTGCAAAAGAGTTGTCAGGTTTGCCCCTTTGCAGATGACATCAAAATCTATAACAGGGTAAACACACTGGAAGATGTGGTTAACATGAGGAACGATCAAGTGAAGTTGAAGAATGGTCAGAATACGGCAGTTAATATTTAATGTACAGAAGTGCAGGGCCATGCATTTGGGCTGCAAAAATGCAAGGGAGCAGCACAGTTGGGGAAGGAGGGAAGGATGTACTTCTGTGCACAAAAGAAGAGCAGCATATGGGGGGAGGTGATCATATATGATGATTTTAATGTGGCCAACAGGTAGAAAAAAAATGACAAAAAGCCACAAGAATGCGTAGGTACAAAGTGAGAGGATTGGCCAAAAGGAAAAGGGACATAAAAATAAATGTGATAATGCCTCTGTATGAGACCTCATTTAGAGTAATGCATGCAGTTCTGAGATTTTGGCTTTCTTCCACCCAGGTGGGTTTTCATTAGTTCCAGAGATAGTAACATAGAAGGGAATAATCGAACGTCGCCGGCGAAATAGGTCGCCGGCGATCTATTTTGGCGGCGGCGCAACAGCTGGCCGGAACCGTATTTTCAAAAAAAGACGGCCGACCATCTTTTTTTTCGATAATACGGTGTGGGCTGGCGAAATGCCTTGGATTTCGCCGGGTTTGAGATCGCCACTTTTGTTTTTCCGCAATAATTGAAAAAACTGCCGGCGATCTCAAACCCGGCGAAATCCAAGGCATTTGGCCGTGGGAGGAGCCAGCATTTGTAGTGCAATGGTCCCCTTCACATGCCAGGACACCAACCGGGCACCCTAGGGGGCACTTCAAACATCTTTTATAAACAACCAAATTAGCTTCTAGGTGCATAGCACCCTTCCCTTGTGTGCTGAGTCCCCCAAATCCCCCCCCAAAACCCACTGCCCACAAGTGTGCACCATTACACTAGCCCTAAGGGCTGAAGGGGGGCACCTCCATGTGGGTACAGTGGGTTTTGGGGGGCTTGGGAGGGCTCAACATTACCCACTACAAGTGGAACAGGTAGGGGGGGATGGGCCTGGCTCTGCCTGTCTGCAGTCCACTGCAACCAACAACAACTGTTCCAGGGACCTGCATACTGCTGTCTGGGTGCTGGGTATGACATTTGAGGCTGGTATACAGGCTGGCAAAAAAGGTTTGTATTTTAATAATTTTAGTGTGGGAGGGGGTTGGTGACCACTGGGGGAGTAAGGGGAGATCATCCCCCATTCCCTCCGGTGGTCATCTGGTCAGTTGGGGCACCTTTTTGAGGCTTGGTCGTGAAAATAAAAGGACCAAGTAAACCCGGCGAAATACTGCTTATCGCCGGGTTTTATTTTTCCATTATCCGCGAAAGCCGGCCATCTGGTAGCCACGCCCAAGCCTGCCCATGTTCCGCCTTTGCTTCGCTGCCAAAACGCCCCTTTGAACTTTCGCCGGCGAGGCGAAGGGAAAGCGGCAAAGCTATCACAAATGTAGCTTTTGAATATATGCTTTTCACCGCTTTTGCGAAATCGCCGGCCATATCCCGATTTGTGTCGGGAAATAGCCAGCGATTACTTTCGATTATAAGCTGGATAATAACATAGTAGAAAAAGACCTGCACGGTCCATCCAGTCTGCCCAAGAAGATAAATTCATATGTGCTACTTTTTTATTTGTACTGCCCTCTTCAGGGCACAGACCGTATAAGTCTGGCCAGCCCTATCCCCACCTCCCAACCACCAACCCCGCCTTCCACCACCAGCTCTGGCACAGACTGTATAAGTCTGCCCAGCACTGTCCTTGCCTCCCAACTACCAGTCCCGCCTCCCACCACCAGCTCTGGCACAGACCGTATAAGTCTGCCCAGCACTATCCTCGCCTCCCAACTACCAGTCCCGCCTCCCACCACCAGCTCTGGCACAGACCGTATAAGTCTGCCCAGTACTATCCCTGCCTCCCACCACCGGCTCTGGCACAGACCGTATAAGTCTGCCCAGCACTAGTCCCGCCTCCCAACCACCAGCCCCAGCACAGACCGTATAAGTCTGCCCAACACTAGCCCCGCCTCCCAACCACCAGCTCTGCCACCCATTCTAGGCTAAGCTCCTGAGGATCCCTTCCTTCTGCACAGGATTCCTTTAAGTTTTTCCCACCTTCTAAAGGATATAAATAGGATTGAGTCAGTCCAGAGGATGGCTATTAAAATGATCAGTAGTCTACTTCAAAGTCTAGGGGGACAGACTTACAGATATCAATTTGCACACTTTGAAAGGTAGGAGAGAGGAGATATGATAAGACATCAACAAATTAAAGAGTAGTAAATTACCTGAGCTGGATGGCATGCACTCTAGGGTACTGAAAGAACTCAAACATGAAATTGCTGATCTGCTGTTAGATATCTGTAACCTGTCATTAAAATCGTCTGTAGTACAAGAAGATTGGAGGGTGGCCAATGTAACACCGATTTTTAAAAAGGGTTCCAGGCCCCTCCGAAGGGACACCACCTTGTAGTGGTGGAGGGGCTTCTGTGTTTCAATGACTCAGAGGGCTATGCTGAAGGGTTACCCATATCAGACAGGCCTCTGAGGAGAAACCAGACAAAGAGTGTCCCAAACTAGGGAGAGTGGAAAGATGGTGACCTGAAGCTCGTACGCTCAACGGCCCAGCTGTTCTCTGAAGTTCTGTCTTTGTTTACTTGAAATTTCCTCTCTGCATTTGCAGTTACCTTAACTGAGAGGAAGGGGACAATGAGGGGTCAGCCGCCGATGACCAGCATTTTGTCCCCTGTGCAGCAAGTGTGGGACCGCTGTGCGACGAGCTGCCCACAGATGACTGGGTTGATGAGTCCATTGATTAGCGCCGGCAAAGGAGCGTCGATGTTCTTGGACCTGGAAACAACTTCATCGCTCTCGAATCATTTAATCACCATGTCCAAAGGAGTGGAGGACTGAGTTAGGAGTGTATGCTGAAACAGAAGTCGTTTACAGCTGAACCAGTGTCAGCGGTGCCACTCCTAAACCCGTAAGAGCTATCATCTTGGAGTTTTTGGCTCCCGTGGAGGTTACATTGAATATCATCTGGAAGGCGCTTCAGGACCTAACGGTGGTAGTAAATAATTTTGTTTCAGATATAATCTTATTAGTGAGCCACATGGATAATCGAATCGAATCTTTTGAGAATGAAAAATTGATAGAGCAAATGAAGTTCTACAGGAGTAGGAAATGGTTAAGATTTTGAAAATGATAATAGACCAGAAAAATTTGAACAAAATGAATATTATTACAGATGATTAATATTGAGATTGTTGTTCCCCCAGAGTTCCGGGTATGACTCCTAAAGTTTTTTCCTCTGAAATGATTCCTCTTAGTATATTAATTTAAAAGGAGTGAAGCCTGCGAAACTGGGATTACCTTAATCAGTGGGAATTGGACTGGAGATTCAAGTGTTTGTATTGTTAAATAATTTCTGGTTTTAAAGGGGAAAAAATGAAATCAGGTGTATTATTTCCACTAATATTGGACAATAAGTATGTTTCCAACGAAATTAATTGACTGTACACCGTCTTGGGTTTGAAGAAGCCAATCAGACGATCAATGTGGAATAATGATTCAGATAAATAATAACTGGGGATAATCAGGTTAATACCACGTTTTCTTTGTTTACGGTTGTTTAATTGATCTCCTTGTCTTGTTTCACTCTCCCTATTTATTTTGTGGTCTAAGAAAGAGAAAAATTGTATATAATCCATTTATCTAGTTGAGATTGTTTCCCTCTAATGTATTAATGTACAGTCATCTCTGTATTACTGTTTGCAAGTGACCCTTGTAAAATGAAAAATTATAAATGATTAAAAAAAAAAAAAAAAAAGGGTTCCAGGGACAATTCAGGAAATTACAGACTGGTAAGCCTGACTTCAGATCTGGGAAAAATAGTGGAAACTATTATAAAGAATAAAATTACTGGACACAGAAACAAACATGGTTTAATGGGACAGAGTCAGCATGGATTCAGCCAAGGGAAGTCTTGCCTCATCAATTTGCTTCATTTCTTTGAATAAATATTTTATTTTTACTTATTTCATCAGGCTTGATATACCACAATGTGGTTGGTTAAGGGCAGCTATGCGATAACAAACTATCAGAGGCGGAACAGCCAGTGAGAAACTAGGACAGAGCAAAGAGAAAGAGAAGGAGAGAGGACGAGGAAAGAGGACAGAACAGGGTTGGTTTAGGATGTTGGTATGGCAAAGGCCTTGGTAAACAGATGAGTCTTGGGGAGAGAGGACTTCGAGCGGAGCTGTGCCGGGAGACAGTTCCAGAGGAAAGGTCCAAGGTAGCTAAAGTCTGACTCACAGGAAATATCAAGGCAAAGAGCCTGTGCTGAAGGCAGCACAAGAAGATTAAAGGAAGAGGAGTGGAGGGTGTGTGTGGGAGCAAAGGGTATCAGAAGGTTGTTCAAATAGGTGGGGGTGGTAGAAAGATGGCTTTTGAAAACAAAAAGGAGAATTTTAAATTGGATGTGCTTGGAGATAGGAGCCAGTGTTCAGAGTGGAGGAGACAGGCAACATGATCGAAACGGTGTACATGGAGGCATATTTTCAAAGCACTTAGCCTTCCCAAAGTTCCATAGGTTTCTATGGAACTTTGGAAGGCTAAGTGCTTTGAAAATATGCCTCATGATGAAGTAACTTGACAGCTGTGGACTGAACAAGTTGAAGGCATTTAAGGGATGATAGCAGGAGGCAAGCATAAAGCGAGTTACAGTAGTCCAGGTGAGCTATTACAAGGGTGAGAAGGAGAGTGCACAGTGAAAGTGAAAGCAGAGGTTGAAGTGAGTGAATGCAATGTTTTGGGGTTTGAATGAAAGCTTAGGGTCAAACAGGAACCCCAGGATTCTGACTGATCCTTGGACTTGGAGAGGGTGATTATCAAAGACAGAATGATAGGGACATTGGGAAATGAATAGCTTCGCATTTCATGGCACTGAGGAACAATAAGTGCTTGCATAACCACTGAGACATCAATGAGAGGGGCAATGAAAGTGGTGGAAGAGGGAACCGGATAAAAGATTTGAATATCGTCAGCATAACAAAAAGGGGAGCAACCTTGATCCTGAATAATTGTGAGAAGGTTTGCAAGGAAGACACTGAAAAGTGAGGGGGAGAGGGTGGAGCCCTGAGAAACACCAGAAAGAACTGAGAAGGTGGCAGAACGTCAGCTTTGATGAGTGAGTTGGAAAGTGCGATTGGAGAGATAGTTTGTGAACCACCTGAGAACAATATCAGAGATACCCAGACAGTGAAGCCTATGGAGCAAAAGATTGTGATAAACAATATCAAAAGCTGAAGAGAGATCTAGATAGACTAGAATGACTGACTGGTGTTGGTAAAGTTAACAGTGTATTTTGTCATTAAGAAGAAGGGATTCAGTACTATGGTCATGGTGGATCCTGTGGAATCAAGATTAGGTGTGTGTTTAGAAGTGGTGTAACTAGGGCATGCTTCCAGGCCAGAGGGACTGAGGCTTCGGAGAAGTTGAGGCAGATGAGAAAGAGGATGAGAGGCACAAGAACTGTTGAGAGCTGTTTGGCTGGTATAGGGTCAAGAGGAAGAAAAGGGGTTAAGTGATTAGATGGTGTGATTGACTGAAGTAGAGTAGGAACTATAAACGCAGACCAGCTGGAGACAGGTAAAGATGAGGAGGTGGGTGTAAAGGGACTGGGGCAGAAAGCGGCGGGACAATCCCATGGGAGTGGAGAGCAAAGACTGGCACAGTGACAGTATTTTTGATTGCCAAGCGTGGGCAAGCAAGGATAGAAGCAATGGGTTATAAGATGGGAAGGAAGTGGAGGATGGGGAAAAATATTTGGAAAATATTGAAGAGTGATTGAGGGCTATTAGCTGTAGTCTCAATTTGGTGATCTAAGTAAGAACATTTGGCCAGGCAGACTGCTTTACAAAACTCGTGGTTGCAAGTCTGGAAGAGCAGGAGAGATGATGCAGAAAGGATCTTAAGAACATAAGAATAGCTATACTAGGTCAGACCAATTGTCCATCTAGTCCAGTATCCTGTTTCCAACAGTAGCCAATCCAGACCACAAGTGCCTGGCAGAAATCCAAACATTCCATGCTACTAATCCCAATGCAAGCAGTGGCTTCTCCATATCTGTCTCAATAGCAGACTATGGACTTTTCCTCCAGGAACTTGTCCAAAAATTTTTTAAACCCAGATATGCTAACTGCTATTACTACATCCTCTGACAAAGAGTTCCAGAGCTTATCTATTCAATGAGTGAAAAAAAATCTCCTCCTATTTGTTTTAAAAGCATTACCACGTAAATTTGAGTGTCCCCTTGTCTTTGAACTTTTTGAAAGACTAAAAAAATCAATTTACTTTTATTCGACTACACCACTCAGGATTTTACAGACCTTAATAATATCTCCCCTCAGCTGAATTTTTTGTACGCTGAAGAACCCTAACCTCTTTAGCCTCTCTCATATGAGAGGAGTTCCATCTGCTTTATCATTTTGGTCACTCTTCTTTGAACCTTTTCTAATTCTGCTATATCTTTTTTGAGATACGGCAACCAGAACTGAATGCAATACTCAAGGTGAGGTCGCACTATGGAGCAATACAGAGGCATCATAGTATTCTCAGTCTTACTTACCATCCCTTTCCTAATAATTCCTGGCCACTGTTGGAAACAGGATGCTGGGCTCGATGGACCTTTGGTCTTTCCCAGTATGGCAATACTTACGTACTTATGTACATACTGTTTGCTTTTTTGGCCGCCGCCACACACTGGGAAGAAGATTTTAGTGTATTGTGTACGACAACATCTAGATCTTTTTCTTGGATGCCTGACACCCCCCCTCTAGGTGGACCCTAGCATCAGGTATCTAAGATTTGGATTGTTCTTCCCAATGTGGATCACTTTCAGGCTCATTTTCAAAGCACTTAGCCTCCCAAAGTTCCATAGAAACCTATGGAACTTAGCCTCCCAAAGTGCTTTGAAAATATGCCTCTTTGCATTTGCCCATTTTGCTGTCATGTTATATGTTTCTCTGAACTCACAGAGACATTCTTCTGTTTACATTCAGTCTGCACTGTTGACATCTGGAATGTGTGTCAAAGTTCTGGATCTTCCTATCAGACTAAGTGCAGGGTCAGAGTTCCAGTTTCAACTGCAATATATATATATATTTTTTTATTGAAAAATACAAAATAAGATAAGGAAAGATGACAAACATATCGGAATGCAAATGTGAACAGAAATGCCTCATTATTTATAACACTCTTGATCTTGGGGATTAGAAATTAAGCGCTTATTTTGAATTTTTGATAGCAGTTTCATTCAACAATCAAGATGGTTATGCATCTGTTTTGCACAGCGGAAAAAACAAAATCAAGACTGCTGTGTGAGGGAAGGGTTTACCAAACAGAGCTTTAAAGTTAGTTCTGAGCTCTGGGAAAGCTGTTTCATCCTGGTGCCATCGAATGACATCACTTGTGTGTGCCTGACCCAATCCTGCTTGCTGATGGAATATCTACTTGTACCTCTGAAAGACTGCTGTAACTCCCAGCCCACAGTCTAACACTGTACAGCACAAATAGAATATAAACACCTGGATGTGTTCTTCCAGGAAATAACCCCCCATCCCCCACACACACACTAATACCACTACAATAACTCTGTATTTAAAACAAAATATGGTTTTCTTCCAGAGACAGTAGGATTCAGCAGCTCCCCTCAGAACTCCAGGCATAACCCAACAGTATTTTCTATAGCCACTTCTAGAACTGGAGGGGCATTTGGATACACGAGATGAAATATTTTTTCATAACTGCTTCAACATGCCTCAGGTGTCAAGACATCATAAATTGTTTTCTCGATGATGTGAGACATAAGGTTTTGTAGTGTCACACCAGCAGATGCTGAGCAGCATTTTAGAAAGGAGATCCAGCTCAGAATTTGGCGATCCAAGTCTGTATATTACATATAGATGTCCATTTCTTATGTATCTTAGAACAGGATCTGCTGACATATAGACTGTTCTAAAATACATGACAAATGGGTATCTAAGTGCTGGCCATGTCCAGCATAAATATTCAATTTACAAACTGAAATATCCAAACTGTAAATGGGACAAACAAAACAAGGAACATGGACGGCTTTGTGGCAGCACAGAAACATCCATATTATAAATGGCCACCCAGGCATCCATGTGGTTTGAGCAGTTGACTGAGAACTACGGCAGAGAATTAGAGGATACCGGTTCAAATCCCCCTGCGGCTCCTTGTTTCTTTTCTTTAGTTTTTCTTTTTTTTTTTAAACTGTGAGCCCTCCAGGGACAGAAAAATGATCTACAGTGATTTCTCTTACTCCATCCAATGGAGAACTGTTCAATCAGAGAACTTTAGTACCAGGCACAAATAACAATGTCTATTTTTTTTGACATGTATGTCCTTTTCCCTTCTGAAACTGGAATTGGACATCCACATTTTGACCCCTCCCTGGTCATACCCAAAACGCACCCAGACCATGCTCCCTTGCTATACGGAGGTACTGCAGTTTTAGACATTCATATCCTGGCTTTATAAAATTGGGATTTGGACATCCATGGAATATGGATGTCTAAATGCCAGTTTTCAGACATCCAAAGTAAAACAGAGCTTCTAAAATAACCACTATTATGACAATGACCTCAGTTCTACCACTGAATCAATTTTTATCACCTCTAACAGAACGCTATGTTGCCATTTAGGTATGTGATGTATGCTGTTACCTGGTTGTGAGATAGCTCTACCTCGCTGGCGAGATCTTCAGCTGTTATCACATCCAGAATGTTATAGGGAACTACACCGACCTGCCCACTCCGAGACCGCAGTTTCCACCACTGTTTGTTACCATCCAGCACCTGCGAAAGTGTAAACCAGTCAATGACAAGGAGCATGAAGAGTGACATGGTACCCAGCAAGGCTTAAAAATGCAGAGGATAGGACAGCAAAGATCCAAGAGGCTAACAATGTTAGCCACGGAGGGGAGTGCTGCCCACATTTAAGTGTCAATTGCATGTATGACTATACAGAATACCTGCACGTTCAGAGGTAAGTGTACACTTACACCTGTAAGTGGAAGCAAAACAGCTAAGCACTATTTTGTAAGGGAACACACAAGTGCATAAATGCAAGGGGATGGACACATGGGCGGAGAATGGGTGGTGCTGTCATTTATGTGTGCTAGTTATAGAATACTGTAAATTATGCATGCCCTTCTAACATTTAGGTGCTGGTAGTTACATCAGGTCTATGGCTGGTGTGTCATCAGGCACATAGATTTTAGGCTGTGGCACAATTCTCCAATGGAAATCTGGCTCCCAGATATCATTATAGAATAGACTCTCACCACATAGCATTGAGGAACCTAAAAGGAGGCAATAGAATGATTCCCTATTTGTAAAAATGCTTAGAATACTAGCATATATGTGTGCATATATCTAAACTCAAACATTTATAGTCCACTTAATCCCAAAGATGATCCAAAGTGGAGTACAATAAAATTCACAAATATACACAATAAAACAAACGTATACACTGCATTATAATAGAAGCCTATTAAGAATAATTATCAAGCAAATATTTTTGAAACAAGTAGGTTTTCAGACATTTGTGTAACACAATATATGAGAGAGTCTGCATTATTACCAATGGTAAACTATTCTAAATTTGCACGACTTGAAATAAGAGCCTTCTAACAATTTCCTTAAAATGAACCCTCTTAAATAAAGGAAAACTTAACATCTGAAGATGTAATATTCAGTTACCATTTATAGTAAATGGAAAATCAAAATCTTAAAAACAAAACAGGACGAATTAAATAAAACTTGAACATAAAATGGGAACCAGTGAAGCCTCACTAATAGAGGGGATACACACTCAAATTTACTTGATCCAGAAAATTAACTGGACTGCTGTATTCTCCAGAAGTTGATGTCTTTGCTGTAATTTCATTTAGATGCCAAGATACAGAACATTCCAAAAGTCTGATTTATTTCAGACTCTGAACCAATAAAGTGATTCTCATAAAAGTAAGAGCTAACTGTGTTGAGTTGTTTAAACCTAAATAATACTTTTAAAGATGATTACTTGCTCTGAGAACAAAGGAAAATCCAAAGATTTTGGCTGACCAATCCAGAGTCAGGGAGCAACCTTGGCAAATGGAATTACAGCTGTTAAAGATTCTTGACATTTGTTTTGTTGGCATTTAGTTTTAACATTTAGGATGCCAAGTCTTCCTGCAATTTTTCACAATCTGCATGTGTTTTGATAACGTTGAATAGTTTTGTGTCATCTGCAAATTCAACCCCCTGCTTACTAAGCTCACTTTGAATGGGCTGTGTCAGCATTGCCGCATGGCTTAGTAAACAGGGGGGTTAATCACCTCACTCGTTGTTTTGATTTCCAGATCATTTATAAATATGCTAAATACCACCGGTGCAAGTACAGATCCTTGGGACACTCTACTATTCACCCTCCTCCATTTGAAAAAAATGGCCATTCAACCCCACCCTCTGTTTTCTGCCCAACAACCAATTCCTAATCCACAGAAGGGCATTGCCTCCTATTCCAAGGACTTTCTTTTAGCTCTAATAGCTTCCTTCACCTCACTTTTTAACTATGTTGGCTGTCATTTGACCTTCCTTTCTCCTTTTTTAATACATGGAAGTGTATCTGGTCTGGGCTTCCAGGGTAGTGTTTTTGAATAGCATCCAGGTGCTGAAATGGGAGCAGGTGGGACTTTGGGTAGTTGATAAACCCCAGAAACGCCAACACGCAAAATAGTTCCTCACATTAATTCTGGAGCACCTTCCTTTGATATGTTCTTCACCAGCCAATTGTCCAGATAGGGAAACACATATACTCCCAGACTGTGAAGCAACACTGCGACTACAGCAAGACATTTTGTAAACATTTTGGGAGTGGATGCGAGGCCAAATAACAGAACGCAATACTAGTCTGGTGTTTCCTTAATTGAAATCTGAGATACCTCCTATGACTGGGATGTATCTGGATATGGATACAGGCATCCTCAGTTCCAGAGAGCATAGTCAATCATTTGCCTGAATCATGGGATGAAATGTGCCCAGGGAAATCCTGAACTTTTCTTTGACCAGATATTTGCTCAGGGCCCTTAGGTCTAGAATGGGATGAAATCCTCAGAAATAAAATATACCGGTATTTAATCAGGAAGAGGTGGAACCTGAGCAGAGTGCCAGATTCAACTCTGGCCACCTTGATGGGCAGACTGGATGGACCGTTTGGGTCTTGGTCTACATTTATTATATTTACTATGGTGGAACAGGTTCAACCACTTGGGTATTTAAAGGGAGGAGAGTTCATCTGCGAGCACTACCTGATACTGAGAGCTGAGCCTTGATGCTCTTGGTGGGACATTTGGAGGAAGTTGTTGCCAACTGAGGGTGTAACCCTGCCGGACTATATGAAGAACCCACCAGTCACAAGTTACAAGGAGCTGCCTTGCTTGGAAAATGTTCATTGTCCCTCTGACTGGTAGGCCCTCCAGAACAAGAACTTTTATGTCAGCTATGCTCTGCTGGATCCAGGCAAGAGCTTGTCCCCTGCTTAGATTAGGGAGCTGGTTGGGTCTTCTGGGCTTGCTGCTGCCGATGATGGGAGCATGGAGCCTGGGCCTAATGAGGAGGGCAAGTTGAGGAAGTGAACCTATGCCTTTGAGAGTAGTAAGAACCCTTCCAACTACCGCCTGTAAGCCTTTGAGAATTGGAGGCCACAGAAGGAGTGGGCCGAGACAGGGACTTGATGGTATCTGTCCTTTTCTTAATGAGGTCAGAGCCTTCTTCCACCTTGTCCCCCCAAAAGACTGCAAGGGATGTCCACCACATTTTCTTAAACCGCTGGTTCTAGGTCTGAGAAATGAAGCCATGAGAGCCTGCGAATGCCAATACCTAAAGCAAAAAGCCTGGACAGCACATCAAAAGCATCATAAGCTATCTGGGCTATGGGTTTTTGACACTCCTCCTGCTGATGAAGTTCTGTGGTCTTCTCTGGAGGTAGTGTGTCTGTAAACTCCATCACACTGTGCACCAAGTTCTTCAAGTAAACACTCTGAGCTCGTGGGACTGGATGCAGGAGATAAGCATCAAACCCTGACACATCTTCCTCCCAAAAGATTCCAGAGTACAAGCATCCCTACCTGGGGGACTGAGGCATGGGCCTCGAACTTCTGGCTCGTTTGAGAGTGGATTCGACCAACATGGAATGATGCGGAAACTGCTCCTTCTCAAATCTGGGAGCCTTCTTTGGTACAAGCTGTACAGTGAGAAGGGTCTCCTAATTTCTCATGTATGCAGTCTTAAGGATGCTGTGCACGGGCACTGTCACAGCCTCCTTTGGAGGGGGGTCATAATCAAGGATGTCCAACATCTTGGCCTAGTGCTTGTCTTCAATTTCCAAATTAAATGGGATGGCTTCAGCCATCTCCCTTAGAAAGCTGACAAAGGAGAGCTCCTCTGGGGGATATATTCTCCTTTCCTGGGGCAGAAAGAATTCAGAAGGCAGGCCAAGGGATCCCTCCTCCAAGGGTTCCTCTGGCTCCACCTTATACCTCCAGGAGTTGCCCGTATCAGACTCAGCAAAGTACTCTTCAAGAAATGTCTGAGTCTGCACCTGCCATGGACCACAGGGCGCATGGCCATGCTCTGGGCGACAGCACCAAGGTAAAGGTCCTCTCTTGCTCTCCGGGATCACTTCCTCCCTCGATGGGCTGGACAGAAGCACCACATCAGTGCTGGCTCTGAGGCTCAACAGGGCACCACCATTAACGATCTCCTGACAGGAAGGGAGTAGGTCTTCAAATGGGCTGTGGCAGCATCGTGGCTAACAAGGACACCTTTGCTGCCTCAGCATTGTGCCAAGCCAGGATACACTCCAGCTCCTGCTGTAACATGATCAGGAACCATTTGTCAGGGTCAGGCATTGGTAATGGCATGGCCGTGCCAGTATGGAGACACCCTGCAAAGATGAGGGAGCTGAATCAGAGGCACGGTCCTGTCTTGGCATATCGGCATCGCTTCTATGGAAGGGGAGCGGTCCTCTTGGCGCTGATGCTTCTCGGGTACCTGATGTGCTGGTGTCCCAGAGCTCTTGGTACCATGCTTGGTAGCAGTGCATCTTTGCCTCTGCTCAATGCACAACTTTGGGATCCCTTGGTGCCGATGAGGAATCCTCGTGGAGGACCTCAATGTTACGTCTGATGATGCTCATCCCGAGCAGGCACTACTGATGCCCAATGGCGAGACATGGAAAGACCTCCTCAAAGTTGATGCATCCCCAGTGTCTAGTGCAGCTCCTGATGCCTCCAGTGCCAAGGTCAATGGATTGGACTTCAGCATGCCATAAAGTTTCTCATACAGGGCCTCTCTACTCTTCTGTGTTCTTTTCAGCAGTTGACAATAGAGCTTACAGTGAGAGGACTTATCAAGGCCAAGAAACGGTAGGCACCAGTTGTAAGGATCAGTCACAGACATAGTCCTACCACACCTTGAACGCTTCTTAAACTCACTGGGAGTTTTCTGGGACATATCTGGAAAAATAACTGAGCTGCAGAAACAAGAACTCTTAAAAGTGCCAAAAACACTAAGGAAACAAAGGGAACACAAGAAAAAAAAAAAAAAGAAAAAAATGTCTGCATTACTAAAAGAAACGGAAGGAACGCCAGCATAAAGGATTACTGAGAGGCACAAAAACTGCACATTAGAGACAGTACAGGACACATCTCTGTTCTGTGGATGAGAGAAAACTGAAGGTCCTGTGCGAGTCGAACAGGTGGGAAGGTATACGTGTGGTCAGCCTGCCAAAATCTTCTAGAAGATAAAAGAATACTGGGTAGTGTCTGTTTTGGGGCTGCATGGATGATGTCACCTGCATGTAAGAACTAATTGTCCTGCCTGGTCTCAGAGAAAGCTGAGATATTGAATTCTAACAATGCAGCTTGACATCTGAGACTAAGTACATGGCAATTGGGCATCCAAGTACTATTCTATAAATACATGTGATAGTGTGTATTTGCACTATGGGCATACACAGGGCAGAGCATGGGTGGGGTTCCAACTTACATGTATACCTTATAGAATGCAGTGAAGTTACTCACCTGTAGCAGATGTTCTCCAAGGATAGCAGGACACATTCTCATATCTGGGTATCACACCCCAGCATTCTAACTTCTAGAAGCTTTGGGACTGTCAATCATGCATGGGAGCACATGTTCCTGCTTGCCCGTCACCATGTGAGACCAGACAGTATAATATATTAGCTGATAGAATACAACTCCTAGGGGAGGAGGGCAAAGATGTGAGAATATGTGTCCTGCTGTCCTTGGAGAACACCTACCACAGGTGAGTAATTTCACTTTATCTGAGGAAAAGCAAGATATTATCATCACATTTGGGAATCCCTAGTTATTAGGCTTCTGAAACAAAAAGGAAGGAACAAAATAGAACATACCTGCAACTAGCAGCATATTTCCCAAGTCCATCCTAATAATAGCTTATGGATTTTTCATTTAGGAAAAGTATCCAACCTTTTCTTAAAGCATGCTAAGCTAACTGCTTTTACCACATTCTCTGGCAATGAATTTCAGAGTTTAATTATATGTTGAGTGAAGAAATTTATTTTAAATTCACTACTTAGTAGCTTCATTGCATGCCCCCTAGTCCTAGAATTTTTGGAAAGAGTAAACAAGCAATTCACCTGTTCCACTCCACTCAGTATGCTAAGTGCTGAATGTTGGCACTTAACTGCATAACTGCCAACTCTACCCCAGCCTGTCCACAAAATAGTCAGCTTTCACTAACCAAGTGCAGCTGAACATCAGAGGATAGTCCCACACAAATGATTTAACTGGCTAGTGACAATATGCTAGTATATGCATGCAAAATGCCTCTCATACAATTATCCCTGTGTAAAAGTACCTGTGATGACAAGAACACGTGTGCTTTTATTCAAATTGGGTGTAGGTATGTTTGGGTGTGGATTCTGGGTAGAGTGTGGCCAGGGTCACATATTTTGAGCACATTTTACATCAGCTGGTGTTAATGTTTGTGGTGGGTTCATTATATTTTGACTACTTTAGTGGGGCTATTTTATAATGACATACATGCACATGTCTCTTTCTAAAACAGGCTTAAAACAGGTACTTGGCATCTCAACCAAGGTGACATATTGTAAAATTGCACTGGTCAATATTCAAAATGATTTAAGTGGCCAGGAGAGGATCCTGGCTGTTTAAGTCTCTTGTGTGGGCCGGGGCTATTCGATATTCAGCGGTACTTAACCGGTTAGTGGTACTGAATATCAGTACTGACTGCTAAACTGAAAACCATCTATTTTGTGGGTGGTCTGGGAGCAGAGTCAACAGTTAACCACCTAAGTGGCTAAATCAGATCGCATAAAACACAACTGCCTAAGTGACAAACATAAACATAGGACCAAGTGCTAAATATCACACTTAACCGCTTAACGGACAGAAAGCCACATAAACCAGGATGTTCAAAGCTGGTACCCGGACATGGCCCAGCTGGCAGCTGAATATCTACTCTGCAGTCTTACAGAATAATTCCAACCTGCTGCATTGTTCCAAAATATGTGGGTACTTTAGACCCACAAATTTTGCATTAATTTTCAAAGTGAAAAACATACATATGCTTTGAAAATTGCATAAGGAAAAAGTTTCCACAAATTCTTATGTCTCATTTTTCAGATTAAAACGATACACACAGTTTTGGAAATACAGAATTATGTGTCATCCAGCTGTTAATTAAAACCAACTCAAATTTGCAAACTTCTTAAATGCTATATAAATAGGCATAAGAATTCAGAGAAATAAACCTTTTTTTCTCTCTCTCTTTTACTATAACCCAATTTATCTGCAAAGCAAAGCATTCAACAATTGATTCATGTCTGCCTGTGTGAGATTGTGTGTTAATTCAAATTCACCGCCTTATTTTTGATTCAGCTTCACCATTGTGAATTGAGGTTGAAGAGGGACAGACTCAGGAATAATGTCAGGAAGTATTTTTGCAGGGAGAGGGTGGTAGATACTTGGAATACTCTCCTGCGAGGCTGTGGGGGGTGTGGAGATGAAAACGGTTAACAGAATTCAAAAATGCATGGAAAAAACACAAAGGAATTCTGTTTAGAAGGAATGGATCCACAGAAGCTTAGTGAAGATTGGGTGGCAACACTGGTAGTTGGGAAGCACAGCCAGTGCTGGGCAGACTTCTACGGTCTGTGCCCTGAAAATGGCAAGGACAAATCAAGGACAGGAATACATATAAAGTTATCACATACAATCAGTTTATCTTGTTGGGCAGACTGGAAGGACCATACAGCAGGGGCGTATCTGCGTGGGGCCTCAGGGGCCTGGGCCCCCGCAGATTTCGCCCTGGACCCCCCTACCGCTGCCAACCCTCCCCCTCCGTTGTTGTCGCCTACCTTCGCTGGCGGGGGACCCCAACCCCCGCCAGCCGAGGTCCGCGTCCTCCTGCCGCTGCTGGCTGCCGTTAAAAGAATTCCGTCAGCTGGCGGGGGACCCCCAACCCCCGCCAGCCAAGCCGAGGTCCTTTCATTTCTTCTTCCAGTAAAGCTGGCGCCGAAAGTTTCTTCTGAGTCTGACGTCGCTGCACGTTGTACGTGCAGGACGTCAGACTCAGAAACAGAATGAAGCTCATTCTGTTTCTGAGTCTGCATGTACAACGTGCAGCAACGTCAGACTCAGATGAAACTTTCAGCGCCAGCTTTACTGGAAGAAGAAATGAAAGGACCTCGGCTTGGCTGGCGGGGGTTGGGGGTCCCCCGCCAGCTGACGGAATTCTTTTAACGGCAGCCGGCAGCGGCAGGAGGACGCGGACCTCGGCTGGCGGGGGTTGGGGTCCCCCGCCAGCGAAGGTAGGCGACAACAACGGAGGGGGGAGATTGGCAATGGCAGCAGCTGGGGGGAGGGGGATCGGCAATGGCGGTGGCGGCGGTGGGGGGGGGCTATAATGTGCCCCCTCACTCTGGCCCTGGCCCCCCCTACCGCCGCAGTTCAGATACGCCCCTGCCATACAGGTCTTTATCTGCCGTCATCTACTATGTTAATTGGTACAATTCCCACCCTTTCCGCAACAGGGACGTAGCCAGACCTCGGCGGGAGGGGGGTCCAGAGCCTGAGGTGGGGGGGGGAAGTTTAGCCCACCTCGCCCAGCTGCCAACCCCCCCCCCGCCACTTTCAACTCCCCCTGCCGCTGCCCCCGCTAATTTCGAACCCCCCTCCCACCACCGCCAGGTACCTTTGCTGGCGAGGGTCCCCAACCCCCACCAGCCGAAGTCTTCTTCAGCACCGGTCTCCGGTGCCTTTGCTGTTCTGTTTCTGTCAGTCCTGACATCCTGCATGCATGTCCTGCACGAGGCTACAAACAGGACGTGCACGCAGGACGTCAGGAGTCAGGACTGACAGAAACAGATCAGCGAAGGCACTGGAGGCTGGTGCTGAAGAAGACTTTGGCTGGCGGGGGTTGGGGACCCCCGCCAGCAAAGGTACTTGGCGGGGGAGGGTTGTCGGCGGGATCCAAAGTGGCGGGGGGCAAAAGTAGAGGGGGCCAGGGCTAAATCTGTGGGGCCCTTGCCCCCACCTAGCTATGCCCCTGCTCCGCACCCCTTTACACCTCTGCTCATTCCAGGTACAAATGCACATGTTGTGGAACTAAATGTGTTCTTTTGCCTGCAAGCAAATAGCAGTTGGAAATTGCCACAGTGATTTCTTTTTGGTCAGAGACATTGCTACTACTTGTCCAATTAAGACTGGATATGGAAACAAAGAAGACTTCATTCACCAGCTTTCACAGGAGTTCTATATTCTCTATTGTGATATTAGTGTTGCTTTTCTGTTTTTGCTCTTTACTTAATATGTGTACTGCCCACACTATTCTGTCCTGTCAGAGTTACGTAATACTTTTCTTTTTTTCTAGATTTCTAGTTTAGTGATATTGTAAACTACTTTGGTGCCTTGCGAAAGGTGGGATATAAAAATCTATATATATATAAAACTCACCCTCAACGTTCTATTTGCACTGACATCACTGAAGCCAGGTTCGTAAGTTCGAAGCTCTGAAGCCACACAAAATCACAGTCTGTGGGCCCCGCCCTCGCGTCAAACGTAATGACGGCGGAGCACATTATCAGCTCCAACGTTGTACTGCACTGTAGCTTTGCTCCGCCCTCGCGTCAAAACGCGATGACGTCGAGGGCGGAGCACACGTTACTCTATCGGTTCCTACTGCAGGGGCATTCACATGACGCTGAAATCTTCTGTTTTGGCAGGTCAGTGGGGTGGGGGGGCCTTCGGAGAGGGGGTAGCGCCGGCAGCGACGACATTGGTGGGGGTGGAAGGGGGTGCAGTGGCAACACACACATCAAGGGGAAGTGAACGGTCACGGACGCTGGGGGGGGCGTGCCAAAAGGGCCAGGGTCACAGCACATTCGCACGGAGTGTGCAGGGGGGCCGGAGACACAAAGGGACGGAGGGGAGCCTTGCTGGCACCCGTTTCATTGCGATTTGAAATGGGCCTTCATTACTAGTACTAAATAAACCAATAGGGTCAAATCAAGAAACTTGTTATCTGGCTATAGTGCTATATATTACTATCATTACTTAAGTTTTCTCAATATATGAGACAACACATTGTAACAGATGAATTCCTACTAGTAATTTGCAATCAAATGCAAATTCATTAATAGAATGCAGAAGACTGAGTTTCAGTAGAGTTTTTCCTATGATAGGGATAGGAAATACACATACATAGTAACATACAAAGTAGATGATGGAAGAAGACCCTGTAGCTCAATTTGATACCAGGACAGGTAAGAAAAAATATTTTCTGTTGTAGCAATCAATATGTTTGTAAATGTGTGTTTAAAAGAGAACTTTTCAGGCATGGGGAGGATGTTGTCATTCCAAGGAACAGTGGGAGGCAGCCAAGGAGGCTCTGTTCTCAGCCTCTTCTTTCCACTAGGAGAGAGGGAGACTTTTACTGTAGTGCTTCTTGGGAGTCAAGAAGAGATTTTGTGAAGCAGAGTCTGGAGGGTGAGGATCCCTAAGTCTTTGAAAGCAGAGAAATTAACTTTCTTTAGTTACCCTGGGATAGAGAACAGAAAAGCTCTTGCAGAGAAAAAGTATGAGGTCTGGGATGATATTGGTAGAGTAGATCTTGCCAGAAGGATGGGTTGGATTACTTCTGGAGATCTTGACCAGCACCATTTTTGTTTTATAGCCCACTAGTACCATCTAAGTTTGTCCTCAGAGCCCTGGGTGAGAACACAGTGTAAGAAAATAGGGTATGTCTTTACCTCCAGGACCTCGTCTCTTAGCACTGAGAGTTCATTGGCATTTCGGGCAGTGAAATCATATCTGATTTTGGCATATTTCTTGGGCTGTCCCGTTGCTTGTGCCTCATAGTTCCTTAAAGAAAGAGTATACACAGATCAAGACAATGACATTCTCCCCATTAATAGTGCCTCTCTCGGTGCAAAAAAAAAACCTTCCAAACAAACAAGAAAAAGATTTGTAAAGCTAAGTTACTTACCTGTAGCAGGTGTTCTCCGAGGACAGCAGACATATATTCTCACACGTGTCCGGTGTGGACACTGCCACAGTGCACTGTTGCTTTAAAATGTTAATAGTGCCCCCACTGCGCATAGGCGGGTGCTTTCCTGCTCAACACAAGTACGGGACCAGCAGTACAGTACTAAAGCTAAGAAGACAATTCCAAAGGGAGGTCAGAGGGATGAGACAATATATGCCTGCTGTCCTCAGAAAACACCTGCTGCAGGTAAGTAACTTAGCTTTCTCCAAGGACAAGCAGGCATAATATTCTCACATGGGACTCACTAGCTACCAGGCTTACAACTTAAATTATTTTGGTCACATAGTGAGCATGGTGGAAACAAAATAGCTGGTGGGTGGAGTTGACTTTTAAGTAGTAAAAAGGATTCCTGCAGAACTGCTTGCCCAAACTGGCTTGCCTGCCTAGAATACAGCTCCAGACAGTAGTAAGTAGAGAAGGTGTGGAATAGAAGACCACATTGCCACCTTGCAAATTTCTTCAATGGAAGCAGAGTGGAAATGGGCTACTGAGGCTGCCATAGTTCTTACACTGTGAGTGGTAACATGACCATGAAGGATCAGTCCAGTCAGAGTATATGTGTAGGAGATACAGGGGGGCTCATTTTCAAAGCATTAAAATTACAAAGTTCCATAGGTTACTATGCAACTTTGTAAGTCTAAGTGCTTTCAAAATATGCCTCACAGTCAGCTAGCCAGCCAAGTAGAGATAGTACATTTGGTGATAGGTATCCCTACTCTGTTAGGGTTGAAGAATACAAAAAGCTGGGAAGACTTCCTATGAGGTTTTGTACACACCAGATAATATGCTAGAGCACGTTTGCAGGCTAAGGTATGCGGTGCTGCTTCTCCAAGGTGAGAAAACAGCTTAAGAAGACAAGAAGTACAATGAACTGATTGAGGTGGAACTCCAATACCATTTTAGGGAGGAATTTGGGGTGGGTTCAGAGTACAACCCTCTCGTGGTAGAACTGGTGTAAGGTGGGTCTGCCACAAGGGCTTGAAATTAGCTTACTCTTCTGGAAGAAGTAAGAGCTATTAAGAACACTACCTTATATGTGAGGAACTTCAAAGAACAGGAATGAAGTGGTTCAAAAGGAGGTTTCATGAGAGGTGTGAGGATTACATTGAGATCCCAAACCACAGAAGGTTGTTTGATAGGAGGTTTGGTATGAAACAAACCTTTTTCATGAATCTTACTATCAAAGGATGAACAGAAACTGGTTTTATTATCAATTTTGAAGTGAAACGTGCTAATGGTACTCAACTGTACTCTGACTTAGTTTTGAGGCCAGAATCCAAAAGATGGAGGAGGCACGCCATAAGGGTAGGCAGAGAACTACTAGCAGGGTTGAGTGATGTGGCTGCACACCAGAAGGAAAATCTTTTCCACTGGAAACAGTAACATTTCTGTGTAGGTGGCTTCCTAGAGGCTAGGAGTATCCTATAGACTCTGTCAGGAAGGTTTAAGAAGCATAAATCTACATTGTCACGAACCAATCCATCAGGGTTAGACAGTGAGGGTTATTAGGGTTGGAAAAGGATCTAACCTCAATGGTTCTTTGCATGATAACAGACAGCCAGATTTGATGTGGCCAGTAGGGAGTAATTAGAACCATGGTCCCTTGGTCTCAATAGTTTGAGAAGTGTTTTCCCAATGAGAGGTAGTGCGAGAAAGTCATATAGAAGGTTCGTTCTCCAATGGAGCTAGAAGGCATCTGGGGCTGTATGGTTGGGAGCATATATCCTGGAACAAAAGCGGACAAGCTTGTTGTTCTGAGGAGAAGTGAAGAGATCTATCGCTGGGGTCCCCCACTGCTGCTGGAATATTCAACGAACCACAGAGATGCTGAGAGACCATTTGTGAGGCTGAATGACTCTGCTCAATTTGTTTGCCACAGCATTCTGTTTGCTGGCTAGGTAAACAGCTCTTATAGAGATGTTTCAAGAAGCTGCCCAAGTCTATATCTGGATTGTTTGGCAACAGAAGTACTAAGAACCTGTTCCTTCTTGTTTGTTCAGTTAATACATCGTAACCTGGCTGTCTGCGTGAACGAGTATTATCTGAGCAAGAATGTAGTCTTGGAAAGTTTTGAGGGTGTTCAAGACTGTTCACAATTCCAGGAGGTTGATATAATGCCATTCCCATAGGGACCAAGAACCCTGTGTGTAGAGACCATCAAGGTGAGCACCCTAACCTACTATGGAGGCATCCTTGGTAAGGCCCTTGTGATGCGGGGGAGGGGGGCTGAAATGGAAAACCTCAGGTGAGTTCCTGGAATACCATCCATGACAGCAGAGAGTGGTGTCACTATGGAGTGACTTGAATATGGGTCGAGAGAAATCCCATGGCTTGAGACCACTGAGAGTAGAATGTCCACTGAGGAATACAAAAGTGAAGTCAAGCCAATGGTGGTTACATGGACTCTTGAAGCCATGTAACTAAGCGGAGCATCTGATGAGCAGATACTTGGAAGACTCTGAACACCTAAGTGGAGAGTTGCAGTATGTTTGCTCTCGATCGAGGAAGGAAGGCTCAGCCCTGAGTAGGGTTCATGAGAGCCTCTATAAATTTTAAGGTCTAAACTGGTTGAAGATATGATTTGGGGTAATTGATCACAAATCCGAGGAGTTATACAAAATATTATGGCAGATAGCATGGAGGTGTGTGCAGACTCCTGGGAGGCTGCCTTGATTAACCAGTCGACATAGGCGTCCCGTATAAGAGGTTTGGGGAGGCTAAGCCTCCCCAGCCCAAATGCAAGCTCTTTTGGAGCACTTCCCAATCTGGCGACAGCATAAGGTACTAACTGGAGCGTCCCCTCCCTGCTGCCTTTCTGCCTGAGACTCTCTGCTCCCCGATTCCGTGGCCATTAATAAACAGACTGTATGCGGGGCCATAGAGCTCTGCACGTCGCTGACAGCTTGCCGATTCCTGCCCGAACAGAATGTTGCATCATAGAGGGTGGGACCAGAAGAGCTGTCAGTGATGCCATGCAGAGCTCTATGGCTCTGTGCACAGTGTTTGTTTACCGATGACCACTGAATCAGAGAGGCAGCGGGTTTGGCAGCAAGGCAGCATGGAAGGGAAGTTCTAGCTTCTTTTTCTTTTTGTGGCTAGGGGGGAAGAAAAAAAGAGAGAGAAGATAATGCTGGAGGCAGGAAATGGGAGGAAACAGAGAGGATGATGGGGGAGGGAAGAAGCAGAGGCACAATATTGGATTGGATATTTGGGGGGGGCAGACAGAGAAGCAAGGCTAGATGTTTTGGGGGAGAAGAGGTAGATGGGCAAAGCTGGACATTAGGGGGAGAGAAGAAACAGAGAAGCAAAAAGCTAGACATTGGGGGGGGGGAGAGACAGAGGAGCAAAGCTAGATAGTGAAAAGAAAAACAGGCAGTGGAAGAAGAGAGGCTGAGGTGTAGAGTGAAGAGAGAGAGGGAGGAGCAATGCTGGAAGGTGTGGGAGAGACAGAGGTGCATTGTATGGGGAGAGACAGAGATGAGATCTGTATGGTATGTGATGTGAGGTAGGAGAGAGAGAGAGAGAGAGAGAGAGAGAGAGAGAGAGGAGATCCTGGGTGCCTGGGGCAGGGGAAGAGAAAGAAGAGATGCTGCATGGCAGGGAGGGGGAAAAGTTAGATGGAGGGAGAGAAACAGAGAGGAGATTATGGCAGGCAGGGAGAGAGACATACACACAAGATCCTGGATGGTGGGGTGGGAGAGAGAGAAACAGATTCGATATGGCTGAGGGGGAGTTGAGACACACACACACACACACACCCTGGGTGAGGGAAAAAGATGGAAAACAGGGAAAATGAAGCATGGATAAGTCTGAGTGGTCAGAGAGGCAGAAAAATGGAAGAAAGCAGAAAAGAAAAATCAGTGTCTGAGATGGATGTAATAGAAGATGTGAAGAAGACATGCGAAGAGAGAAAAATTATAAATGAACAGGAGATATGGAAAGAGTTAAAAGACAGAAAGGCAGTAACCAGAGACTGCGACCTGCACAATTAGAAAAATTAGATGCCAGATAGCAAAGGTAAAATTATTTTTAATGTAGAATGAAGTAGCCATGTTAGTCCACTTTACAGGTTAATAAATAAAAATAAAACAAAAAAATTTAAAATAAGATGACAGCTTTTTATTGGACTAAATACATTTTTGACTTGCTTTCAGAGGCCTAAACCTCCTTCCTCAGGTTAGTAAACTCCAAAAAACTAGTTTAAAAATTAAATTAGTCAAATAAAAAGGTATCACCTTATTGTACATTTTTGTTTCAAATATTTATTCATTTTTTAATTTAGTGAGTGGAATGTGTCAGTTTCTGAAATTTAAATCTGTTGGTATGACTCAATATGGCTATTCTTATGTTACAATCAATTTGCTTTATAGGTCCTGAGTGACTTTTTTAAGGTTTTGCATTACTTTTCAATATGCCTAATATTAGAATTTGAACTTAATTTAGCTCATAGCATTCTCAGTAGTAGCTCAACTTTCTCTTGCTAACCTTGAATCTCCCTAACTGGGGTGGTACTTTTCACATTTGGGATGGGACACCCTTGGTATCTCTGCACTCTGGAAATTGGACCTTAGCGCTGGTGCTTTTGTGTCATCCAAAAGTTCTGACTGCCTATTCTATAGAAATGCACTTTCCTTCCAACTATACTGTTCAGCCATCAAGCTCTCAGACAGTTTGAGCAACCACTTTATTCTTTGACATATGATCCATATCTAATATTTAAATTTAATAAAAGGTATTTTACTTGTTACTTTTTACTTTTACTTATTTTTTTCTGTGTTGTCAGATAATTATGGATGTAAGCCCCACCCCCTGGCACCGCCCCTGACCCAGTCCCCTTTAGCCTCCCCAAACAGTTGGGCCACCGACCGCCTATGCCAGTCGACGAGGTAGGGAAAGATGTGTATGCCCCACCTGTGAAGTATTGCAGTTACCTCTATTAGGCACTTTGTGAAGATTCAAGGAGCCAAAGCCCAAGCCGAATGGTAAGACTTTCTACTGATAATGCTAAGTTCTAGAGCGGAAGCAAAGGAATTTTCTGTGCGCAGGGAGAGTAGTTATGTGCATATATGCCTCTCTGAGATCTAGAGAGCAAAGGCAGTAGTTGAGTTGTATTATGGAAAGCAGCGATTCCAGGGAAAACATGTGAAATTTTTCTTTGAGTACAAAATTGTTTAAGTCTTGCAGATCGTGACTTGATTGTTACTCCCCCTGTCTTTTTTTGGTATGAGAAAGTATCTTGAATAATACCCTTGACCCCTGTCTAGCAGAGGAACTGGTTCTATTGCATTCTGCCAGAAGAGGGCAAAGAGCTCCTCTCAAAGTAGTGTTGCCTGGAGAGAGTTGAAACAAGACTTTCTTGGTGGATAGTCGAGAGGTCTTTTTATCCCAAAGCAGAACATTGTCCATACTGTATGGTACGTAGCACCCAATGTTTGGAGGTTATGAGAGGCCACCTTTGATGAAAAAGACTAAGTCATCCTCCTACTGTTAAGTCGCTTCGCACAGACAACTGTATGGTGGCAATGCTCTCTAGAAAGGAGTCAAAAACTGGGTTGCTGTTTAGGCTGAGGAGTCTGAGATTTTTGATTCCGCTGATGACTTGGATGTGAGTGTTGGAAAGTAGTCCTCTGAGGTGGAGGAGGTGTAAGAGTGTAAGGATGCTTAGATACAGTGGGGGAAATAAGTATTTGATCCCTTGCTGATTTTGTAAGTTTGCCCACTGACAAAGACATGAGCAGCCCATAATTGAAGGGTAGGTTATTGGTAACAGTGAGAGATAGCACATCACAAATTAAATCCGGAAAATCACATTGTGGAAAGTATATGAATTTATTTGCATTCTGCAGAGGGAAATAAGTATTTGATCCCCCACCAACCAGTAAGAGATCTGGCCCCTACAGACCAGGTAGATGCTCCAAATCAACTCGTTACCTGCATGACAGACAGCTGTCGGCAATGGTCACCTGTATGAAAGACACCTGTCCACAGACTCAGTGAATCAGTCAGACTCTAACCTCTACAAAATGGCCAAGAGCAAGGAGCTGTCTAAGGATGTCAGGGACAAGATCATACACCTGCACAAGGCTGGAATGGGCTACAAAACCATCAGTAAGACGCTGGGCGAGAAGGAGACAACTGTTGGTGCCATAGTAAGAAAATGGAAGAAGTACAAAATGACTGTCAATCGACAAAGATCTGGGGCTCCACGCAAAATCTCACCTCGTGGGGTATCCTTGATCATGAGGAAGGTTAGAAATCAGCCTACAACTACAAGGGGGGAACTTGTCAATGATCTCAAGGCAGCTGGGACCACTGTCACCACGAAAACCATTGGTAACACATTACGACATAACGGATTGCAATCCTGCAGTGCCCGCAAGGTCCCCCTGCTCCGGAAGGCACATGTGACGGCCCGTCTGAAGTTTGCCAGTGAACACCTGGATGATGCCGAGAGTGATTGGGAGAAGGTGCTGTGGTCAGATGAGACAAAAATTGAGCTCTTTGGCATGAACTCAACTCGCCGTGTTTGGAGGAAGAGAAATGCTGCCTATGACCCAAAGAACACCGTCCCCACTGTCAAGCATGGAGGTGGAAATGTTATGTTTTGGGGGTGTTTCTCTGCTAAGGGCACAGGACTACTTCACCGCATCAATGGGAGAATGGATGGGGCCATGTACCGTACAATTCTGAGTGACAACCTCCTTCCCTCCGCCAGGGCCTTAAAAATGGGTCGTGGCTGGGTCTTCCAGCACGACAATGACCCAAAACATACAGCCAAGGCAACAAAGGAGTGGCTCAGGAAGAAGCACATTAGGGTCATGGAGTGGCCTAGCCAGTCACCAGACCTTAATCCCATTGAAAACTTATGGAGGGAGCTGAAGCTGCGAGTTGCCAAGCGACAGCCCAGAACTCTTAATGATTTAGAGATGATCTGCAAAGAGGAGTGGACCAAAATTCCTCCTGACATGTGTGCAAACCTCATCATCAACTACAGAAGACGTCTGACCGCTGTGCTTGCCAACAAGGGTTTTGCCACCAAGTATTAGGTCTTGTTTGCCAGAGGGATTAAATACTTATTTCCCTCTGCAGAATGCAAATAAATTCATATACTTTCCACAATGTGATTTTCCGGATTTAATTTGTGATGTGCTATCTCTCACTGTTACCAATAACCTACCCTTCAATTATGGGCTGCTGATGTCTTTGTCAGTGGGCAAACTTACAAAATCAGCAAGGGATCAAATACTTATTTCCCCCACTGTATATAGTAAATAGAGCGTCAAAATCCTCCTGTAAGTCTTCTTGAAGAAGAGGTCGCAGGAGTCTGTGGCCTGGATAGAGTTTTTATAGCATCTATAAGTTTTTTTTTTTTATTAGGTCAGCCAATTCCTCAGCTTTGTCATCAAACAAATTATCTGCACGACAAGGGAAGTCTGCAAGATGCTTCTGGACAGCAGATTCGAGGTCAGAGGCTCTGAGCCAGGAAGGATGCCACATTGCTACTCCTAAAGTGGAAATGCAAGACGAGACATCAAAGACTTGCTTTGCCAGATATTTATGACAATCTAGAAGTTTCCTGTGAAGCTTATGGAACTCATCAGCTTTCTCAGGGGGAAGGACTTCTGCAAAGGAGAGAGTACTCTGCATTAGAGATTTCAAGTAAATTGTGGAAAAGTTGATAATCTAATACGTGATTGGTTAGCACTGGAGCCTGAAATGTTTTTCTGCCACAAGTCTAATGTTCTAGCTTTTCTGCCTGGAGGAGGAGAAGTGTGAGATCTCACACTGCGAGTGCATTTTAAAGCAGATTCTACAACTAGGGAACGATGGGGTAACTGTGTTTTCTCAAACCCAGTGCATTTCTGTATCCTATACACTGTATCAATTTTCTTTGGAGCAACTTAAACTGATAGTGAAGTCTCCCGGTTTTTGACCAGACTATTTTTTACAATTGTATGAAGTGGAACAGTGATTCCTTCTCTAGGACGAGAACCATAATCTAGAACTTCAGGGTTTTGAATTAGATTATTCCTCTGTCTCTGATTTGAAAAGTGTGGCTTAAGCTATCTCATGGACAAAGCAGCAGAGAAGGATCACATGGGATCCTATAGGTATCTGTCTCCCAGGAGAGGTCAGAGTCTGATTCTTCAAAGTACTGCTCTTACGAAGTAAATGGAAGAGAGCATCGACTACAGCATCAACTCTGTGTCGAGGCAGAAGAGACTGAGGTTGGATAAAGTTCATCTGCTGATGTTGATGCACACGTCAGGTTCATGCTGCCCCCAACGTTCGGTGTCGAGCCTGTGTGCAGGACTCTCCCGTAACTGTCCCTCTGATGTATCAATGGGCTGGGCTGAGGCTGGCGCAAGCATCCTTGTAAGCCTGTATAGACTGTGATGCAGAAGCCCTGAGAGCGCCTCCTTGAGCACAGCCCAGATATTCTCCTGCAGAGTAGGTGTCTGTGCCAGTTGAGAAAGCTGTGTAGACGCAGCCTAACTTTTAGCCTGTGTAGGCGTAGGAGAGCAGTCACTGTGGCATGGATGCTTCCCGTGCATAGAGGATGTCAAAGCAGGAGAGATGTTAGAGTGCCTGGCGGGAGAACGATGGTGATGCTTCTTAGGTTTTTTTTACGCTGCAGGTCCCTCAATGTACGCGGCACCAACAAAGAGGACAGAGTCCTTATGCGGTCACAATACCGAGTCCGACATCATACCATCTTGATATTGCGTCAGTGCATCCAATCTCAATGCTGATGCCGGTTCTGCGTTGAATGCCGAATCCTCTGCCATGCTCGATGCTCATGCAGAATGAAAATGTTTTTCATGCTGGACCCCACCAGCTTTAAGGTCCAAGCACTGAACACACTAGTTATGGGAGTCTGTGACTGAAATAATTCTGTTGCATTGAGTACACTTCGTAAAGACACTCGGCACCCTTGTTGACATGGAGGGAAAAACGGCCGACATAAGGTTGAAAGATTCTATGGCCGGGGAGATTCAGCAGTCGCATGTTTCCCGGGCAAAAGAAGGGCGCAGAGGCCTCAAAGGCCAAAAAGTGAAAAAAATGTGACATTTAAAAAATGAATATATTGAACAAAACTAATACACAAAAAGAAAAATATGAAGAAAAAATATCCCGAAAAAGGGAAGGCACCAAAAAGCAAAAGTTTGAAACGCTGACAACAGATTAGAAAACCAACCTCTCTGCTCTGTGGAAAATAGACTGCTGGTCTCGCGTTTGAGCATCCAGTGGGAAAGTACCTGTGCAAGTGTGGTGGTGGTACTGCCTGAAAATTTTGAAGTGACAGTGCACTATGGCAATGTCCGTACTGGGTTCTGTGGATGACACCACCCCCAAAGTGAGATTATGATGCCTGCTTGTCCTCGGAGAACATACAGCCCTCCAGATTTAATATTGAGAGGTATCCAGCTGATGGAGTAATGATGTCATGAGATTCAGCAGAGCATAAAAAAGGGCTTTTACCCACAAATAGGGAAGGTGTGAGCCCAAAAGCACTGAAAAAGCCTGGGTTTGTGAAACATTACTCCCCAGTACGGGCTTCCCTCATTCTTTCTAAACTGTAAAGATAGCAGACCCCAGAAAAAGCACTGGAGGAAGCTATGTATTTTGAAGAAGCAATTTCTATAATCACAAGCAACTCTGTTGCTGCTGGAGGATTTATTTACAGACAGGTACTTTCCTTAGACAATAAAATTGATTAGGCACACAAGTGGGTGACATCATCTGATGATGCTGTGTCAGAACTAAGAACTTAAAGTGCAGTGGTCTCCTCAGCTTCTCTTTCCAAAGCTAGAAAGAATGAGACAGCTCTTGGAGAGGTAGGAGGGATTGTGTGCCTTATAAATCTGTTGTCTATAAAAACCACATAGACAGGTGAGCAACATTCAGCGCATTGATTGCTTGCTACTGGCATTCAATCCGGATAGTCAGCGCTGGGCCATTTTTGACCATGGCAACTTAACCGGTTAAGCCGATACTCAGTGCTAACCGGTTAAGTGCTTAACGGTTAAAAGACAGGCCGTATAAATAGCAGGCTAATTTTAACTGCTAAACATAGTTGGTTTGGTACTGAATAGCTGGTTTGGTACTGAATATCTGCACCTAATGACTATGTTTAGCGGTTAAAATAGACAGTTAACCCTCACTGAATATTTGCAGTTAGGCGCCAAAATGTTATTTAGCTGGCGAGGAGCTGTTCCTAGACAGTTAAATAGTTTTGAATATCAGCCAGATTGCTTTTTCCATTGAAAAGAAGAATGAGATAGGCACACAAATGGGTGACTCCCAAGCTTAAGGCTGCTCTGTATTGAATCATCTGAGTCCTTGGAGCAACCTACTCAGACAAATGCAAGAGTTGTGACAGGGCCAGGGACTAGTCAGCACCGCTTAACCAAAGACACTGTCCTGGTTTGTCCAAACAGCAGTGTACAGTGCAAGTGTGAAGAGAGCACCAGAGAGCTAGTTTGCAGATGGTGTACAGCAAGGCAGACCTGAAGAAGCCTATTGTGGATGCAGAAGCACTAATTGTATGAGATGTGACTTTGGAGTGAAAAGTAATATTCACCTGTTCATAAAAGAACCAAGCCAGTTTGCTAGAATTTTTTTTTAAACAACTGACATATACCTGTCCTATTTGGATCAAGTGGAACAAAATAGCTAAGCTGATTTTCTTAGTGATGCAGTTTCTTTACAAGTAGCAGGTTACAGCATATTTGCAATCTACTGTATTCAGTGCCGTCTCACAAGCATTTCAATGAGGCTTTTGGCAGGAGGTGGGAAGCACTATTTCTTTTCTTATGTGAAAAGATGTGACAACCTTATATAAAAACTTGAGATGTTATGTATCAGATGGCCCATTAGGTGATGGAAGAATTGGGTAGGTGTTTTTTTTTTTTTTTACATTGTGTCAATTATGGGCTGTTAAAAATTATTTTGATAAGGCAGCCTTGCATACACTGATTTATGCTTTTCTCATTTCACTTCTTTTTTAAGGCAATATGGTGTATGCTGGTATACCAAATATTAATGTTATGTCTGCAAATGTTACAGAATACAGCTTTGAGAATTCTTGGTAAATTTCACAATAGAAAATTGGAAGACCGGGCATCCAAATGGCAGATGAAATTTAATGACACGTGAAAAGCGATGCACATTGGGAAGAATAATCCGACTCAAACTAGGGTCCACCTTGGGGTTCAGCACCCAAGAAAAAGAACTAGGTGTTATTGTAGACAATACGCTGAAATCTTCTGCCCAGTGTGTGGTGGCGGCAACCCCCCCCCCCCCCCCCCAAAATGCTAGGAATTATTTGGAAAGGGATGGTATGGTAAATAAGACCGAGAATAGTATAATATCTTTGTATCGCTTCATGGTGCGACCTCATCTTGAGTGTGACGTTCAGTTCTGGTCACCATATCTCAAAAAAAGATATAGCAGAATTAGAAAAGATTCAAAGAAGAGCGACCAAAATGATAAAAAGGATGGAACTCCTCTCATATGAGGAAAGGTTAAAGAGGTTAGGGCTCTTCAGTTTGGAAAACAAGTGGCTGAAGGGAGAAATTATTTGGAAAGGGATGGTAAATAAGACCGAGAATAGTATAATCTCTTTGTATCGCTTCATGCTGTGACCTCATCTTGAGTGTGACGTTCAGTTCTGGTCACCGTATCTCAAAAAAGATATAGCGGAATTAGAAAAGATTCAAAGAAGAGTGACCAAAATGATAAAAAGGATGGAACTTCTCTCATATGAGGAAAGGCTAAAGAGGTTAGGGCTCTTCAGTTTGGAAAAAAGGGAGAAATTATTGAAGTCGACAAAATCCTAAGTGGTGTAGAATGAGTAGAAGTGAATCTTATTTTTTACTCTCTCAAAAAAGTACGAAGACTAGGGGATACTCAATGAAGTTACATGGAAATACTTTAAGAGGAAATATTTTTTCGCTCAATGAATAGTTAAGCTTTGGAACTCTTTGCCAAAGGATATAGTAACAGCAGTTAGCATATCTGGGTTTAAAAAAAGGTTTGGACAAGTTCTTGAAGGAAAAGTCCATACTCTGTTATTGAGACAGACATGGGGAAGCCACTGCTTGCCCTGGGATTGGTAGCATGGAATGTTGCTACTATTTGGGTTTCTGTCAGGTACTTGTCACCTGGTTTGGCCAATGTTGGAAACAGGACACTGGGCTAGATGGACTATTGGTCTGAACCAGTATGACTATTCTTATATAGTGAAAGGGTCCCTTGAGTTATCCAGGCTCATAGTGCAGCCACTTCTAGAGCAACTGCAGAAGCCTTCATAGCAGCTACGTAAAATCAACTCCAGCCAAAGTGATGAAGCAAAATGGACCAGCACAGATACTCTTCAAGGTGACTTTACAATTTATAGCTTACGCACTAGGGTTAGAGATGGTGGCAGTGGTATTGCAGACACTGCAAATGAAGACAGCCAGACTCTTAAGGTGGCTTGGTACTTTACAATCAGTTCTGGGCTCTGGGACAGCAGTTCTACCCTGGCACCCACTTGCATGCCTAACTCAATTCTGTTTTTCGATGGAAAAATGAATTTACATTCTACCAATAGGACGTTTGTATATGATTCTGCTTGCAGGATTGAGACGGGCCAACACAAGAACCTTTACTACAGCAGGGTGTGGACAATTTTCAGCGGTGCTTTTCACACAGATTTACAACTATTTAGCCATGTACAACAGTTTGCAAATTGTTCTTATTTATTTAGTAGTAGCCTCATATTTTTGTCTGAAAAGGGATCATCATTTAAATATTTAAAGATTACTCACCACAGTGAATGTGGAAATCACATCTGTTATAAAAATCAGTCCTGGGCCTGCTCAGTGGCTAACAGCAATATGTATTGCCACAGAACAGAGAGGACATGGGCTCAATTTCTAGCTCACATCTTCTACTCCCAGTTTTGACCAACACTAGACTGCAGAGACAGTATTCACAGTACTGGAGAGTGGGGAAGAAGGCAGAGGGTGACACCTAGTGGCTGGTTTAGGGCCTTTGATCTCAGGATTTCAGAAGGTGCCTCCAAGTTCAGGACGGTCACTGTAGTGACTGGACTAAAGCAAATCGGGAGGGTGACTAAAATAAAAGCAATCCTCAGAAAGTTGCAAATGACAGTGCAAGGAATCAGATCTTAGCCCTGGAAGCCCAAGGGACTCAGAGCAGAAAAACTGCAATTCTAAAAAAAAAAAAATCCCAATACACACAAATAAATTCTCACCCTTAATATCTGTTTGGCCTGCTTCTGTTGTCCTCCTACTCATTTGAAAATTTCTCCTTTGGGCTACGGCACAGCTGGAGGTTTTATCTCCTGATTTTATATCCCCCCTCCCACTTCAGCATAGCCACTGCACTGGCAATCCTCAGATATGGGCTCGGATCCTTTCAGCACCCAGTTAATGTGGGCCCTACGTCTGGCCAATTTATATCTCTCTCTCTATATATATATACCAATATGTATCTCTGTGTATATGTGTGTATATACATATATATATATATACATATACATACATAGTTTATATGGAACCTGCAGGTTATATATATATTTTTTTTCATTTATGTATTACCTCTGCAGCACTCCTAGCACTGGCCACACTGGAGAGAAGTCTGTCCTGAGAACTGAACCTTTTTTCTCCTTTTCCTTCTAGCTCAATCAGAGCCAGTGCTAGATTTTGGAGCTACAACTATCTGGTGATTTATCCCTTTCTTTAAATCCCATCATTTTAATTGGTTCCTAGTTTAGTCATTGTAGCAGCAAGCTTTAGGCTGGGAGCCAAATCATAGATTGTGGGCTCTAAATCCTGCCAGCAGGTGTCACCCTTAACAATGACCATATCTCCCCCTACCCTCAAGTGGTTTTGAATGCTGCCTTTGCAGCATTCACAGTCTCAGCCAGCCAGGATATGGAAGGCCAGATCTGGAAACTAAAAAGGGACCCTCCATTCAGCACTTTTGCATTGCTACAGACCTGTGCAAACATGGCCATGTATGGTTTTCATGAACAACTGGTTTTAAGTTTGTCATTTTTGTTATTTGTTATTGTGATCACAATATTTTGTGTACAGTATTTTAATGTTTTGAGTTTCTTTATATAATAAACATAACTGATACTTTGGGCTTTTTTTGGTTTGTTTTTAACCTGCCTTTCATAGTGCATCTGCTTATCAAAACATCTTTGGTGGCCAGTCATGAGTTCTATTTCCATATACTGTAACTAACTAATGGTTAATTTACATATTTGGATTAGCCTGACAAACAGATCTATCTATAGTACTTGAGTGCTAATGTCACTCTTAAATACCATACAGTGTATGAAGCCAGGATGTAGGAAACCAGGCCGAGCTACAGGATGGTCTTACCTGCTTCCTTGCTGCATGCCTTGGGACGGATCCACTGTCTGGCCGCCTTTAAAAGATGATTTACGGCTTGGATACCCATTGACTGATGACCACTGAAAAGATCAAAAAACTTTTTTTTTTAGAGGTGTGATATGATTCTTGTTTCACTTTGCAATAGGTTTCAGCCCTTTTATGTCTAAGACAAGTGTGAGAAAGGAACTGAAGACTGACCTGTTCCTGTCCAGAGGTATCTGGTGGGTGACCAAGGTCCATTTCCCAGGGGGCTCCTTGGAAGATTTCCAGAGGAGGCTGCCAGCCACTGTGGAATTTAGGGATGTACTGTGGAACCACAGGTTCTTTGGGCCAATCAGCTCTTTACAGAAATATAAATAAGACAGAGATGCATCAGGAAGGTGTTGACTTCCATCAGAGGTTTTTCATGCATATGTGCCAGTACGTTTCCACCCTTTCCACTAAATGCTCATACTGTCCAGCCAGCTCCCAAATTAAACGTGCAACTTGGCGTTGCCTCACATACTCTGTTCTGTAGCTAATCCATTGGCAATTGGAGAGCAATATTGGGAGGCAAGGTTACTGCAGCGGCACCAAGCTCTGTGCTGCCACCTCAATTCACTTCCCTACCATCCAAGTACAGCTTTGAATGCCTGCCAGTTCCATTCAGAATTGCAGGGATTGATGGCAGGCAGAATGGGCTGAGGGTCTGCAGGGACAGGTAATCCTGCACTTATTAGAATTCCCATAGCTGCTTCCTTTGAACAGGAAGTGTACTGAATGAGGGTGGCTGCAGGGACAGATAATGTTGATTTGCTAAAGTCCCTGTGTCCTGTGCTGCTTCCATCCTTCAGGAGAGCTTGGTGGTCACCCCCTCCCAAAGATGGTCCTACTTCTGAGTATCAGCATCTTTTTTTCTAGCATTAGTGCACTGCCCAAGGTCAACTTTCCTTTACGTCATCCCACTCAACAGTAGAAGGGGTAAGTCTTATTTTTGCAGATTGTTTGTAGCGTATTCTCAGAAAACACACCTGAAGGTGGAAACCATCTCTCAAAATTACAATCTCCAAAGCTTTAAAAGGAGTAGCCATGTTAGTCTGGTATAACAAAACTGACAGAGGCAGATGGCACCTCATGGACTAACCAATTTATTGAGGTATGAACATTCGAGAACCAGAATCTATGTCATCAGATGCATTAAGTGAAATTCAGTACATGGACATATACAGGAATATGTATGTGTGAGGGAGAGGGATACAAAGAGAAAGTATTGAAAAGTAAAGGGCAGGGTGTGAAAAGAGGGAGATCATGGCTGAACAGTTCAGTTAACTGTCAGTTGTGATGGGCAAGATAGATGATCTTAGAATAGTTAGGTCCACGAATCCATTGTCTCTGTTCAGGCATAAGGTGATGGTGTTAAGCTTTTTGATGAGTGCCGTCTAATATCAGATTTGTGTCCATATATTCTATTTCTTAGGGACTGACTTGTTTGTCCTATGTAGACAGCAGAGGGACATTGCTGGTAGATTACGGTATATTATACTTTGGAGGAGGAGCAGGTGAATAAGCCCTGGATGCTATAGTTGATGTAATTTAGCCCTACCTGGGAGACTGTGGGAACAGAGTTGGCATCTGGATTTCTGGCAGGGTCTAGTCCCTGAGTGGATGTTGCTGGGGAGTATCTGTTTGAGACTTGAGAATTGTTGGCATGTCAGGATATGAGTAACTCTAGTGCATATAATACAAAATTCAGGACTGCTGCTGTTCTTGTCACATCTGTTGGTATCATACACGCCTAACTAACCTCTAAGATCTCTACACCAATCCCAATCCAAGCGAATATACTGCCTCCCTCCCCTAGGAGGAGTGGCCTAGTGGTTAGGGTGGTGGACTTTGGTCCTGGGGAACTGAGGAACTGAGTTCGATTCCCACTTCAGGCACAGGCAGCTTCCTTGTGACTCTGGGCAAGTCACTTAACCCTCCATTGCCCCATGTAAGCCGCATTGAGCCTCAAAAAACAACAAGGCAAGCGATCTGCAAAATCCAATATGGAAAAAGAAGCCAGCAGATCAATATAACATCAGAAAGATTTTATTGAAGATACCGCATGTAAACAAATTGCATTTGCTTGTGTTGTGTTAAGAGTCACATCATTTTAGGCATCTGCTGTATGCGCTGGTTTTTTCCAATCTATTATACACCACAAGTTTTCCGTTTTTAGAGTTGCTCCTTTCAGAAGGTTTCAAATTAGCCCCTGACGCAGCCCTTGGTGGGCGAAACATGGCCTATGTCGGGCAATTTGTTTACATGCGGTATCTTCAATAAAATCTTTCTGATGTTATATTGAGCCGCATTGAGCCTGCCATGAGTGGGAAAGCGCAGGGTACAAATGTAACAAAAATAAAAATAAACGAGTCCAGTGCTGTTTATAAAAAAATCAAAGAATACAAATACAAGATACATATCCAAAAGAACAAATTCAAATAAGATATCTTTCTTTAAAACTGAGATTAGATATACAGGTAGGACTTAATCTTCTTTCGGAAAGAGAAAAACTATCTTTTAATAGTAGCTGGTAATGCATTCCAGAATGGGATCATAAAACCTGAAAAAATAGTTCTAGTCAGGAGAGAGCTTATGGATCTACCTCATGGGTTACCTTGCTTGGGCTATTTGCCTTGGGTGGAGTTGAGTTTTAGGGAGATTCAGAGCATAGTCAATCCATTCATATGAACCACTATTAAGCTGTGGAGGGAAGCGCAGGTATGTATTTCCAACCTATTGGGTACACGCCTGCTTTTCAACCAGGAAGGGAGGGTGGGGTGTTTCATTGCTGGGAGAAGCTTCAGCTATGTTATTTTGGGCAGTTAGTGGAAGGGGGGGTCAAGCCATAGCCTTTTCTGACCTACAATAAAGATATGGCCTACACAGGAGGAACATATTTCCTTATTTGCAGGTCAAAAATTAAATTCAAATAGCAGGGCGAAAGCACCTCAGTACCTGGCACAGACTAAATTTGAAGTGTTGTTGGCAGGGGGAGGACATGAACATAGTAGATGACGGCAGAAAAAGACCTGCACGGTCCATCCAATCTGCCCAAGAAGATAAATTCATATGTGCTACTTTTTTTTATTTGTACTGTCCTCTTCATTGCACAGACCGTATAAGTCTGGCCAGCCCTATCCCCGCCTCCCAACCACCAGCTCTGGCACAGACCGTATAAGTCTGCCCAGCACTATCCCCGCCGCCCAACCACCAGCCCCGGCACAGACCGTATAAGTCTGCCCAGCACTAGTCCCCCCTCCCAACCAGGGTGTGGGATATGGGGGACGGAGGGGATCTTGAACTTCCTATTGATATTTGTATTGTTGTATAATAGAGGTGATGAAGAGTTCATTTTGCCTCAAGTGTTGTGCATTGTGTGATGTTCATAAATCTTAAATAAAGAGTTATTAAAACAAAACAAAAATAAAACAGAAGTCTGCCTGGCACTGACCTTCTCCAGTTACTGAAGCTGAATCTGTCCAGCCATGATCAGTGCACAAACCGTAGAAGTCTGCGCAGCACTGGCTTTGCTTCCCAATTTCCAGTGTTGCTATCTAATTACTGCTAAAGCTTGTTTGGTTCTTTGCCTTATATACAAGATTCCTTTGTGTTTATCCAATGCATTTTTGAATTCTGTTACCATTTCCATCTCCACCACCTCCCATGGGAGGGCATTTCAGGTCCATCTCCATGAAAATGTACTTCCTAATTCCTGAATTGTGTCCCCCCCCCCCCCCCCCCGCAACCTCAATTCACATCCTCTAGTTCTACCACCTTCTCGTCTCTGAAAAAGGTTTGTTTGTAAAATATACCTTTCAAATATTTGTCTGTATCATATTACCTGTCTCTGCTTTCCTCCAGGGGGTATATGTTCAGATCCTCAAGTGTATCCTCATATGTCTTATTATTCATGCCTTCAAAGTTGTCAAAACACATGCGGATTGTGAAAGGTTTAAGGAAGACCTTAGGAAACTGGAAGACTGGGCATCCAAATGGAAGATGAAATGTAATGCAAAGTGATGCACATTGGGAAGAATAATCCGAATCATAGTTACCTGATGCTGGGGTCCACCTTAGGAGTCAGCACTCAAGAAAAAAGATCTAGGTGTTATTGTAGACAATACACTGAAATCTTGTGTCTAGTGTGGTGGTGGCCAAAAAAGCCAACAGGATGCTAGGAATTTTTAGGAAAGGGATGCAAAATAAGACCAAGAGTATTATAATAGCTCTGTATTGTTCCATGGTGTGATCTCACCTTGAGTATTGCATTCAATTCTGTGTGCTGTATCTCGAAAAAGATATAGCGGAATTAGAAAGGGTAGAAAGAAGAGTGACCGAAATGCTAAAAGGGATGGAACTCCTCCCATATAGGGAAAGGCTAGGGCTCTTCAGCTTGGAAAAGAGATGGCCGAGGGGGATATGATTGAGGTCTATAAAATCCTGAGTGGTGTAGAATGGGTAAAAGTGAATTGATTTTTCACTCTTTCAAAAAGCACAAAGACTAGGGGACACTAAATGAAATTACATGGAAATACTTTTAAAACATATAGAAGGAAATATTTTTTCACACAAAGAACAGTTAAGCTCTGGAATCAATGGTGGTAACGGCAGTTAGCGTATCTCGGTTTAAGAAAGGTTTGGACAAGATCCTGGAGGAAAAGTCCACAGTCTGCTATTGAAACAGAAATGGGGGAAGCCACTGCTTGCCCTGAGTTTGATAGCACAGAATGTTGTTGCTATTTGGGTTTCTGCCAGGTACTTGTGACCTGGATTGGCCACTGCTCTAAGCAGGATACTGGGCTAGATGGACCATTGGTTTGGCTATTTTTAGGTTATGTTTCCACCCAGTCTGCTTTGATAATATTCACTCATCTATATTTAGTGTGCTGGGACCTTCCCCGTGGAATAACTTGCTACGGCTTTAGTGCCTAGCCCTGGGGCGTAGCCAGACACCCGATTTTGGGTGGGCCTGGGCCCAAGATGGGTGGGCAGAAGAACCTTGCCCTGTCCCACACGTGATTTGGTCTCTCCTTCTCTCGCCTGCATGCCATATAGTCTCTCAAACATCCCCCCTCTCCCATATACCTTTTAAATAGCAGATTTTCACCAGCAGCGAGCAGCAACTAATACACACTGTTCATGCAACTTCCTGTTTCCGCCTAGGCAAAAATACATCAGAGGGAAGGCTGTGGGGCCGGTGCGAGCAGTATGAATGTCACTGCTCACTGCAGGTGAAGATCTGCTACTTACAAGGTATGCAGGAGGGACACTTGTTGGGAGTTTTCGGCTGGTGGGGCTTGGGGATCCCTGCCAGCCACATCATAGGTATGCTGCTACTGGGTGGGCCTGAACCCAAAGTGGGTGGGCATGGGCCCACCCAAGCCCACCCTTGGCTACGCCACTAGCTATTTTATGACAGATTTAGAAGTGCACAAAATTTTTTTTTTTTAAAATAAATATTTTAGAGATTGAACCAGGTGTAGTTTCAGCCTACTTGTGGCAGAACCCTGGGGGGGGGGGGGGGGGGAGGGGGGGGAGGGGGAACAGTAGGACATGGAGGTAAAGACATCTATTTCTATTAACATATTTTAAATTCTTTTCTATTTTTATTACTATGTTTATATATGATTTGTAAACCACTTAGATGGTATTATGAATGATGCAGTATATCAAATGATAAATAAACTATCATGGAACTTGGTATAACGTGGTTCTTATGTGTTCCTCATATAATTGCATAGTGTTTTCCAGAAAGTGAACCTATTGTGTGGGCTGTTCTAGGTTCAGATTAATAGTGGGATTGCTGAATTTTTGACAGGATTTATTAAGGGCTACAAGTACATGGTCCCAGATGATGAAGATATCATCAATGTAACTTAGGTAGAGACGTAGAGTAGAAACTTCTGGGTGCAGGAGTTGAGAAAGTGCTTTAACTTGGTCATGAAAATATTAGTATATAGTGGAGTAGCCTAATGGGTAGTGCAGTGGGCTTTGATCCTGGCAACCTGGGTTCGATTCCCACTGCAGCTCCTTGTAACCTTGGGCAAATCAATTAACCCTCTATTGCCCCAGGTACAAAAAACTTAGATTGTGAACCCCTTAGGGACAGAGAAAGTATCTGCTTATGATGTGTACAGCGCTGCATACATCTAGTAGTTCTATAGAAATGATTAGTAGTAGTAGTCATGCAGATACCCATGGCCATGCCTTTGACTTTCAGGTACACTTCTTCAAAACGCACGACTGTAAGACTTGTATCTACAAGTCAATAGTACTGCCATGGGTACTTCATTGCTCCACAATATGCCCTTAAATGGAAGGCTGATCCATAGTAGTAGTACTGTGAGACTACCAGTAGGGGTTTATTGCTGTCATTTTGAACCCAGAGCCAGGTGGGGGAGGGATCGGGGTACCAGCACTGGGGAAGGAGATTGGAACCAGAGAAGGGGTTAGAATGGGTGGGGGGGGGGGGGGAGTTAGAGGAGCAGAGTGAGGGGATCAGAAAGGGGGATATGGAGGAGAGATTGGATCTACTACTACTAATCATTTCTATTGCGCTACTACACGTACACAGTGCTGTACACTTGAACATGAAGAGACAGTTCCTGCTCAAAAGAGCTTACAATCTAATCAGGACAAACAGGAAAAATAAGGGATAAAAGAATTACTAAGATGGGAATGATAAAACAGACATGGGTACTGAACAAGTGAATAGGGATTAGGGGTTAAAAGCAGCATCAAAAAGATGGGCTTTTAGCCTAGATTTGAAGACGGCCAGAGATGGAGCTTGACATACTGGCTTAGGAAGTCTATTCCAGGTATATGGCAGCAACATAAAAGGAACGACATCTGCAGTTGGCAGTGGAGGAGAAGGGTACAGATAAGAGAGATTTACCCATGGAAAAGAGTTCCCAGGGAGAAGTGTAGGGAGAGATAAGAGTGGAGAGGTACTGAGGAGCTGCAGAATGAATGCACGTGTAAGTCAATAAGAGGAGTTTGAACTGTATGTGGAAATAGATAGGGAGCCAATAAAGTGATATGAGAAGAGGGATAACATGAGCTTAGCGACACTGGCAAAATATTAGTCGTGCAACAGAATTTTTGAACAGATTGAAGGAGAGAGAGATGGCTTAGTGGGAGATTTATGAGAAGCAAGTTGCAATAGTCTAAGCGAGAGGTGATAAGAGTGTGAATAAGGGGATTGGAGTGGGAGGATAGGGGAAATCAGGGGGTGGAGGAAGATCAGATCAGTGATCTGATGACTGTGCCCCAGAAATTACTTGGATGCCAAATGATATTCAGTGCTGGCACCCATATAGCTAAGCAGCCAAAGACAGGACAGCCTTTTGTGCACGGAATATGGACTGTCCCACATTAGAGCTGCCTCCTCCCCAACTCCACCCCGACTGCCCCTGCACTGCCTATTTTGGCCTTTGTATCCCTCTCCCTCCCACATACAAATTCCTGTATAAACATGCATGTGCTAAACTTCACATATCTGATGAAAAGGACTGTAGTCCTCGAAGGCTCATGCTTCAATAAATTGGTTAGTCTATAACGTGTAGCCTACAAAAACACAATTAAGTAAACAAAATAATGATATGGCTTCTCCCATAAATGTTAATGGAGACATAAATCCTTCATTTCTATAACCAGAGTTGCATAAAGATGGTCTCATTTGACCAATGACTGATAAAAAAAAATACAATTAAAAAACAAAACAAAAAAACTATTCGCCAAATTAGTGTGTGGTCACCATGCCCAATGGAATTTTGCTACTTCCTCTGGCTACAAGTTCAATAGATTTAATTTCCTGGGGTATAACAAATAATAGTAAACTAGCTTATGTGGCTAACTTCATGCTATTGCCAGATTGTATAGCTTCACTTACCTGGATCGAGTCCACGTCTCACCCAGTGACTCCCAGAGTGCCATCTCCTTTGGTGTCAAGTGTCCCCTCAGGAAGTCTGTGGCATCCTTGGAGAGAAGAGGGCTGAGCACAGACCTGGCCAGCTCCGGGCCTCCAATACTCTGAACAATCTGCAAGGTTCCACAAACAAGGTCAGGCAGAATCCACACTAAGAATGTGATGGAGCTCTACACAGTGCTATATGTTCAGATTCCGAACCAAGTTCCGCTAAGTTGCTTCAGATCCATTCCTTCCAAGCCTACGAGTTGCTGCATCCACGTTATCATTCTTTATCGTTGATGGCATATTTATTTAATTTCATTTAAATATTTTCAAAAATGCCAGCTTATTCAGTATACAAATATACACAGAGGAAGTTTAATAATGGAATACGTTTTCATAGGAAGAGTAGTAATTTTTATAAATTGTAATCATTTGGAGGGGCTGGTTACTGGGACACCCTAGCACTGTTATATTTGTGCAGAGATTTTTTTCACCTGGTAAAGGGCCACTAAGCAGACATCATGTTATGAGAATCAGGTTCTCAACATTCAGAGTTTCTATCTATTTACTTATTTACGGCATTTTATCCCACATTATTTATGGCATTTTATCCCACATTAAACATGAATTAGATTGAAACCTGGGAGCATTTAAATCTTTTTTTTTCCTGTGCTTACATCAAAAGAAAAATAGATGGCATGTGGGAACTTGCTCCTTTTGCTTTGTGAAATAAAGTGGTATATTATAAAAATGCACTTGCCTTTTTTTAAAATTATTATTACTATTTCACAGAGAAGGTATTGATTAATGAGGGAAGGGTTTCCTTCGTGCAGAACTGTCCAGAGTCAGTATAGATGTGCCAACATTGTCCAGTTCAGCACACTACTAGCAGCCAAGTTCATACAAAGTTAATCATGTTCAGTGGAAAATAAATCTGTTGGCTCAAGCTGCTTGCTATGTGAATATTCAATCACTGTTTCATTATTGCTACCAAGTATTACATATTAAGGGGATACGTTTTAATTAATTTATCCAGTCCTTACATGCACATGGTTTTGCTTTTTAAACCCAAAGGTTTCCTATGTTAGCATTGTACATATTTGAATTAGTTTTTCTGTACAAGTTTTGCTTGATTTGTCTTTATTTGAAATAAAAAATGTTTTAAAACACATCTTGTCAACAAGGGGCAGGGCTAGATTGGAACGGGGGGGGGGGGGGGGGGGGAGCACTGAACTGGTCTGCACAGGGCCCCACAATTGCTAAGACCAGCCCTGCTTAAACTGGTAAACAGGAGATTTCTTCATGAATGAGACAGTGGGAAATTCTCAATCACATCAGTAATGAAGATGTAGCTACAAAACATGATACTAACCCTAAGTAACTCAAAATGAATCCCTAGTAATTATATAACTAATATTTTCCTATACAGATGAGATGGAGAAATAATCTGTTATTTTCCAAGGAAAAGTCATTAGTAAAACTAGCAGACTATTTGAACCAACATTGGCTAGGACAGTGCACAAGAGACTCGACTGAAGAGGTATGGGAGAAATGTCATTGCTGTTCCAGAGAAACAGGCATTTTGGGCAATGATTCTGCTGGGACACTAAAAACTGTTTGCTTTTCCCTGAATCACTGTGTAGCAGCTAAAAATGGTGAATACGATGGACCACAAGTCTCCCTTTGACTTAAACTCAGTAGCTGTTATCCTGAACTACATTCTCCCACACAGCACTTCAGATCAAACTATAGGCAATACATACCAGTTCCAGAGGCCCAAACAGGAAGTGGACCAGCTCTGAGGAGCTTGGGTTCTGAATGTGTTTCTTTAATTTGGCCTGAAACATGAGGAAAAGGCTCAGTGTGTTAATAGGGAAGGTGACCCCCACTTCTCCCCAGCCCTCTGCAGTAGAGGAATGCAGAACATTTTGACCCCGCTGTTTGACCCTAGCCCCACCAATTTGATCCCAGATGATTTGAACCCTCATTTAAAATCAGTTTAATAAAATAATAAGTTTTTACATTTAATTACATTTTTATACTGAATTAAAACCAGACCCACACTAGGTCATTAGGAAGTCATTTGCAACACCATGGAGATATTCCAAATTTGTGTGATTGTTAAGATCTCTGACTAACTGCAGAAGTTTCTGGTCAGTTTGGAGATATTTCTTTTTCTTTTTATTGAAAACAAACAGAGCTGCTGCATAGAGATGGTATATTACAATTATATACCCTTGTATTACAAACAACCAAACACTGTTGCATTATAAGGGGGTATTCTAAACGGTTCTGTGGGCATAAGCAGAAACAGTATGCCTACTGAAAGGGGTAAAAAGGGAAGGAGGGAAAAAAAGGAGGGAGGGGAAGAGCAGGACTAAGGGAAGACAAAGGAAAATACAGGAAAACACAAAAAGGGAACATAAGAATAGTCATTATGGGTCAGATGAATGGTCCATCTAGCCCAGTATCCTGCTTCCAATAGTGGCCAATCCAGGTGACAATACCTGACAGAAATCCAAATAGTGGCAACATTCCATGCTACCAATTCCAGGGTATGCAGTAGCTTCCTCCATGTCTGTCTCAATAACAGACTATGGACTTTTCCTCTAGGGAACTTGTCCAAACCTTTTTTAAATCCAGATACGCTAACCACTGTTACCACATTTTCTGGCAACGTGTTCCAGAGCTTAACTATTCGTTGAGTGAAAAAAATATTTCTTCCTATTTGTTTTAAAAGTATTTCCATGTAACTTCATTGAGTGTCCTCTAGTCTTGTACTTTTGGAACGAGTAGAAAATTGATTCATTTCTACTCGTTCTACACTACTCAGGATTTTTGTAGACCTCAATCACATCCCCCCTCAGCTGTCTCTTTTCCAAGCTGAAGAGCCCTAACCTTTTTAGCCTTTCCTCATATGAGAGGAGTCCCAACCCCTTTATCATTTTGGCCGCTCTTCTTTGAACCTCTTCTAATTCCGTTAAATCATTTCTTAGATACGGCGACCAGAACTGAATGTAATAGTCAAGGAGAGGTCATACCATGGAGCAATATAAAGGCATTATAATATTCTTGGTCTTATTTTCCTAATAATTCCTGGCATCCTGTTTGTTTTTTTGGCTGCCGACATACGCTTGGCAGAAGATTTAAGTGTATTGTCTGCAATGACATCTAGATCTTTTCTTCTGTGCTGACTCCCAAGGTGACCCTAGCATCAGGTAACTATGATTTCTATTATTTTTCTCAATGTGCATCAATTTGCATTTGTCCACAATAAATTTCATTTGTCATTCAGATGCCCAGTCTTCCAATTTCCTAAGGTCTTCCTGCAATTTTTCACAGTCTGCATGTGTTTTAACAACTTTGAATACTTTTGTGTCATCTGCAAACTTAATCACCTAATTTGTTCTGATTTCCAGATCATTTATAAATATGTTAAATAGCACCAGTCCCAGTACAGATCCCTGGGCACTCCACAATTCACCCTCCTCCACTGAGAGAAATGGCCATTTAACCCTACCCTCTGTTTTCTGTCTAATAACCAGTTCCTAATTCACAAAAGAACATTGCCACATAGTAGATGATGGCAGATAAAGACCTGTACAATCCATCCAGTCTGCCAAACCAGATAAACTCATAGCATAAGGTGTGATGTGATACTACATACACGTACTTGATTTTGATTTGTTCTTGTCATTTTCAGGGCACAGACTGTAGAAGTCTGCCTGGCACTGGCCTTGTTCTCCAACTACTGAAGTTGCCATTGAAGTCCCACTCCAGCCCATCCAAACCTGTCCAGCCATGATCGGGGCACAGACCACAGATGTCTGCCCAGTAATGGCTTTGCTTCTCAATTACATGCGTCACCATCCATACAGGATTCTTCTGTGTTTATCCCACACATTTTTGAATTCTGTTACTGTTTTCATATCCACCACCTCCCCCAGGAGGACATTGCCCTCCTCGCCGTGAAAAAGTACTTCCTGATATTATTCCTGAGTTGGCCCTCCTGCAACCTCTAGTTCTACCACCTTCCCATCTCTGGAAAAGGTTTATTTGTAGATTAATACCTTTCAAATATTTGAATGTCCGTATCACTCACCCCTGTCTCTTCTTTCCTCCAAGGTATACATCTTCAGGTCATCAAGTCTCTCCTCATATGTCATGTGGTGCAGAACCATGCCGTGCTTTTCTCTGAACTGCTTTTTTTTTACATCCTTAGCAAGATATGGACTCCAAAACTGAACACAAAACTCCAAGTGGGGCCTCACCAATTACTTGATGATGACTTAGTCAAAAGCTTTCTGAATATCTAGATACACTACATCAACCGGTTCACCTTTATCCACATGATTATTCATGCCTTCAAAGAAATGAAACAAATTGGTGAGGTAAGACTTCCATTAGCTGAACCCATGATGACTCTGTCACATTTAACCATGTGTATCTATGTGTTCCGTAATTTTTCTTTATAAAACGGTTTCTACTATTTTGCCCAGAACTGAAGTCAGGCTTACTGATCTGTAATTTCCGGATCACCCCGAAACCCTTTTTAAATATCGGCATTACATTGGCCACCTTCCAATCTGCAGGTACTGCGCATGATTTTAACAAGTTACATATCACTAACGTCAGATATCAATATCAATTTATTGTTTAAAGGTTCACTAAGGTTTACAACAAATCAACTGAATATAGCATAAAACAATTACAACAATAAATTCTCAATCATCAAATAAGTTTTCAATTTCCTCCTAAATACAATATAGGAAGATTGAAGATGCACCAGAACACGTAAACTATTCCAAAATGGAATAACAACAACAGAGAATAAGGAATTAAAATATTTTTAAAAATGGACACTTTCACACTGGGAGAACAAAGTAACAATAATCGTTGTAACTGTATCGAGTAGCCAAACAAAAAAATCTTTAAACATATTTATTAGCAACGCCAATGTAAGGCCGTAAATTACTTGGAATAATAAGCAGACAGCTTTAAATAATACTCGTTTATGAACTGGAAGCCAATGGAGTGAACACAAGAATGGTGTGATCCTGTCAAAATTTTGTAACCTGAAGATTAAGATAGCAGACTTATTTTGAATCAGATGTAATTTAGACATCAGCCTAGATGATAGTACTAAATAAAAAACATTACAATAATCAGCATGAGATAGAACAAGTGCCTGAATAAGCAAAGCAAAATTCAGCTGGTCAAAATAAGATCTGACCAGTCTTAATTGCCCAAGTTAAAAAACTTCCCCCCCCCCCATAGATGATTAATGAATCCAGAATAAAATCCGACATTCCATGCTACTGAATCCAGGGCAAGTGGCCTCCTCCATGCCTATCTCAATAGCAGACTATGGACTTTTCCTCCAGGAGCTTGTCCAAATCTTTTTTCATTGGAAAGAATAATCCGAATCATAGTTACCTGATGCTAGGGTCCACCTTGGGGGTCAGCACTCAAGAAAAAGATCTAGGTGTCATCGTAGATAATATGCTGAAATGTTCTGCTAAGTGTGCAGTGGCAGCCAAAAAAAAAGCAAACAAGATGCTAAGAATTATTAGGAAAGGAATGGCAAATAAGACTGAAAATACTGTAATGCTTTTGTATCGCTCCATGGTGTGACCGCACCTTGAGTATAGCGTTCAGTTCTGGTCGCCGTATCTCAAAAAAGATCTAGCGGAATTAGAAAAGAAGAGCAACCAAAATGATAAAGGGGATGGAACTCCTCTCGTATGAGGAAAGGCTAAAGAGATTGGGGCTCTTCAGCTTGGAAAAGAGACGGATGAGGGGACATATGATTGAAGTCTACAAATCCTGAGTGGTGTAGAAGGAGTAGAAGTAAATTGATTTTTTAATCATCCCAAAAGTACAAAGACTAGGGGACACTCAATGAAGTTACATGGAAATACTTTTAAAACAAATAGGAGGAAATATTTGTTCACTCAACGAATAGTTAAACTTTGGAACTCTGCTGGAGGATGTGGTAACAGCAGTTAGTGTATCTGGCTTTAAAAAAGATTCCTGGAGGAAAAGTCCATACTCTGCTATTAAGACAGACATGGGGGAAGCCAATGCTTGCCTCGGATTGGTAGCATGGAACTGCCCTGATGACTCTGCTTCAGTCGCAGCCCTGTGCCATGGCGGTTATCTATTTTCACATACTCCTCGCCCTGCTGGCCGTGGGGGCGGTGTTGGACTACTTCTCTCTCCCTCCTCCAGATTTCAACCCCTTCTTCCACCTCAATCTCACTGTTTTTCCTCCTTTGAAGTCCACTCTATCCGCCTTTTCTCTCCTCTGCCTCTTCGAATAGCGGTCATTTATCGTCCCCCTGATAAGTCCCTTTCATCCTTTCTCAGTGACTTTGATGCCTGGCTTGCCTTCTTCCATGATCCTTCCTCCCCCTCTCTCATCCTTGGTGACTTTAATATTCCTGCTAATGATCCTTCCAACTCTTATATTTCCAAGTTACTCGCTTTAACGTCGTCCTTTAATCTCCAACTATGCTCCACCTCCCCCACTCATCAAAATGGTCACTGTCTTGATCTCATCTTCTCCTCCAACTGTTCACCCTCTAGTTTCCTTGCCTCCGATCTTCCCCTCTCTGATCACCATCTTATAACTTTCACACTTAAATCTCCTCCCTCCCAGTCCCGTCCTATCCTATCTAATTTATCTAGGAATCTTCACGACATTGACCCTTCATCTCTATCCTCCCATGTTTCAAACCTCCTCTCTACTGTGGCACCATCCACGTCTGTCAACGAGGCTGTTTCTTCTTACAACAATACTCTATCCTCTGCCTTAGACACTCTTGCACCTTTGATGACCCGCCCTGTAAGGCGTACAAAACCCCAACCTTGGCTGACTTCTAATATCCGCTACCTACGTTCCTGTACCCGCTCCGCCGAACGCCTCTGGCGGAAATCTCGGGCCCTTGCTGATTTCTTACACTTTAAGTTCATGCTGACCTCCTTCCAATCTGCTCTTTTACGTGCCAAACAGGATTATTATATCCAACTGACCAACTCTCTTGGCTCTAATCCTCGACTTCTCTTCACCACATTGAACTCTCTCCTCAAGGTGCCCCCTCCCCCAACTCCCCCTTCACTATCTCCTCAGACCCTTGCTGAATTCTTTCACAACAAGGTTCAAAAGATAAACCTTGCTTTCTCTACCTCACCAGCTCTCCCTCCACTAGTCCGTTCCCCTCTCTCTCCTTCCCCTCATTCCCTTTCCTCCTTTCCTGAAGTTACTATTGAGGAAACTACACTTCTCCTTTCTTCCTCAAAATGTACCACCTGTTCCTCTGATCCCATTCCCACCCACCTTCTTAATGCCATCTCTCCTACTCTTATTCCTTTTATCTGTCACATTCTCAACCTCTCACTTTCCACTGCGACTGTCCCTGCTGCCTTTAAACATGCTGTGGTCACACCTCTCCTTAAGAAGCCTTCACTTGACCCTACTTGTCCCTCTAATTACCGACCCATCTCCCTCCTTCCTTTTCTCTCCAAATTACTTGAGCGTGCTGTTCACCGCCGCTGCCTTGATTTTCTCTCCTCACATGCTATTCTTGACCCATTACAATCTGGTTTTCGCCCTCTCCACTCAACCGAAACTGCGCTTACTAAAGTCTCCAATGACCTATTACTGGCTAAATCCAGAGGTCAATATTCCATCCTCATTCTTCTTGATCTTTCCGCTGCTTTTGACACTGTCGATCACAGCATACTTCTCGATACCCTGTCCTCACTTGGATTCCAGGGCTCTGTCCTTTCCTGGTTCTCTTCCTACCTCTCCCTCCGCACCTTTAGTGTTCACTCTGGTGGATCCTCTTCTACTTCTATCCCTCTGCCTGTCGGCGTACCCCAGGGTTCTGTTCTTGGTCCCCTCCTCTTTTCTATCTACACTTCTTCCCTTGGTTCATTAATCTCATCCCATGGCTTTTCCTACCACCTCTATGCTGATGACTCCCAAATCTACCTTTCTACCCCTGATATCTCACCTTGCATCCAAACCAAAGTTTCAGCGTGCTTGTCTGACATTGCTGCCTGGATGTCTCAACGCCACCTGAAATTAAATATGACCAAAACCGAGCTTCTCATTTTCCCCCCCAAACCCACCTCCCCGCTCCCCCCATTTTCTATTTCTGTTGATGGCTCTCTCATTCTCCCTGTCTCCTCAGCTCGAAACCTTGGGGTCATCTTTGACTCTTCTCTCTCCTTCTCTGCTCATATCCAGCAGACCGCCAAGACCTGTCGTTTCTTTCTTTACAACATCCGTAAAATCCGCCCCTTTCTTTCCGAGCACTCTACCAAAACCCTCATCCACACCCTTGTCACCTCTCGTTTAGACTACTGCAATCTGCTTCTTGCTGGCCTCCCACTTAGTCACCTCTCCCCTCTCCAGTCAGTTCAAAACTCTGCTGCCCGTCTCATCTTCCGCCAGGGTCGCTTTACTCATACTACCCCTCTCCTCAAGACCCTTCACTGGCTCCCTATCCGTTTTCGCATCCTGTTCAAACTTCTTCTACTAACCTATAAATGTACTCACTCTGCTGCTCCCCAGTATCTCTCCACACTCGTCCTTCCCTACACCCCTTCCCGTGCACTCCGCTCCATGGATAAATCCTTCTTATCTGTTCCCTTCTCCACTACTGCCAACTCCAGACTTCGCGCCTTCTGTCTCGCTGCACCCTACGCCTGGAATAAACTTCCTGAGCCCCTACGTCTTGCCCCATCCTTGGCCACCTTTAAATCTAGACTGAAAACCCACCTCTTTGACATTGCTTTTGACTCGTAACCACTTGTAACCACTCGCCTCCACCTACCCCCTCCTCTCTTCCTTCCCGTTCACATTAATTGATTTGATTTGCTTACTTTATTTATTTTTTGTCTATTAGATTGTAAGCTCTTTGAGCAGGGACTGTCTTTCTTCTATGTTTGTACAGCGCTGCGTATGCCTTGTAGCGCTATAGAAATGCTAAATAGTAGTAGTAGTAGTAGTAGTAATTGCTGCTAATTGAGTTTCTGCCAGGTACTTGTGACCTGGCTTGGCTACTCCTATGTTCTAAATCCAGGTACACTAACTGCTGTTTCCACATCCACTAGAAATGAGTTCCAAAGCTTAACTATTTGTTGAGTGTAAAAATATTTTCTCCTATTTGTTTTGAAAGTATTTTGATGTGACTTAGAACATAAGAATAGCCATACTGGGTCAGACCAATGGTCTATCTAGCCCAGTATCCTGCTTCTAAACAATGGCCAATCCATGTCACAAGTACCTGGCAGAAACCCAATTACTTCATTGAGTATCCCCTAGTTTTTGTACTTTTTGAAAGAGTGAAAAGAAAAAATGGATTCACTTTTACCTGTTCTACACTACTCAAGATTCTGTAAACCTCTATCATATCCCTCCTCAGCCGTCTCTTTTCCAAGCTGAGAGATGCCAAGGACGCAGGCTGCATCAAAGTGAGGGGGTCAAAATGGCCAGGCCAAAAAGGTGGGGGTCAGATCGGAAGGGTCAAAACAGTAGGATCAAAGCAGCGGAGTCAAAAAGTGCTTACTTGCAGAAGAGGTATTTGTAATCTATCTTGGGGTTGCCAGCTGACTTCAGATTTTCCAGACTCATTGATTCAGTCTTGGTTTTACTTCCTCAATTGTAGGAATCACTGTTTGGATTCCTCGACTACATGTTCTAAGAAACTTAGGGATCCCTTTACCAAGCTGTGGTAAAAAGGGCCCTGCGGTGGAGGCCCTTTTTGCCATGCACTGTGGCCCTTTTTACCACAGCAGGTAAAAAGGCAAAAAAATGGCATGCCGATGCAGTAAGATTTCACTTACTGCGTGGCCATGCTGCGAGGGGGGAGCATTTAATGGCATCCACAGAGGTGGCATTAAGGGCTTCCTGGCTAACCTGGCATTAACCAGGTATCGTGTGGTGCTGCTCAATTATTACCAAACGTAATTCTGGGTATTCTATAAGAAACGGTTTCAAATTACAAAATTGGTAAATATAACAGACACCTTCATGAAAACTTTTAAACAAAAATTATTTCTCTCATTACTCAAATTATATATATAATTACTTTTTGTGCAGAATCCAGTAAAATATATAGATATTTATTTGTTGTGCTCAGTTTTTTGGTGTATTGCTGTGGACTGAAAATCCAAGCTTAGCAGGTGTCCCTGCTAAGCTTGGATTTTCAGTCCACAGCAATACACCAAAAAACTGAGCACAACAAATAAATATCTATATATTTTACTGGATTCTGCACAAAAAGTAATTATATATATAATTTGAGTAATGAGAGAAATAATTTTTGTTTAAAAGCTGCTCAATTATTGCCAGGTTAGCGCCATGCTGGAATATTTTCCCTGGAGCGGCAAATTGTGTGCGCTGGGGCTGGAAATACCACCGGTGCCCATGTTTGGCCAGCAGTAGTTCCAAATTAACGTGCGGTAAGCCCGCATTCAGCTTACTGCCGCTCTGTAAAAGGGCCCTTTATGTCTCTGCACACAGTACGGTAAAGCCAGGACTCGATCAGCATGTCCTGAAATCTGTAGCCACAGTAACAATCCTAAAATGGTTTGGAATGGATAGGGAGTCCTCTTTACCATTTTATTTTTCCACTTTTATCAGCTTTGTTCAGCTTGCATAGCAATGCACAAATAATTGAAAAAAAAAAAAGCCAAATCAAAATAATTATATTCATTTCCACAGATTTTTCAGTTGCATCCATGCTTTACTATGCAGCAGCCTTGAATGCTTGCCTGGCAATACAAAACCTTCTTTTGAAATCGACACATTTGTAACTTATCTCCCAAGTATTCAGAGAACCTTCTTTACACCGCTGAGGTCAGAAGGAGATATGAATTATTGTATATTTATTTATCCCACTTATAGTCCTCCTAAAACCTAAGCGGGTTCCAATATTAAAACATTCACAATAAAAATACTAACAAACACAAACAACAAGACAATGACTACCTCTATATACTAATCACTCTCTGTTTCTACCCTCCTAATTACAGCAAGATCAAATTAGTTCACTAGGCACGAAGCCATAACAAGACGGAATATATTCAGAAGAATATACAGTATTTATCAATGCTGTTGTGCCTTACCAGGAGGTTGAGGGCCAGCTTAATCTTCTGGAAGCAGTCAATAAACTCTTCCTCTGTGGGAGGCTTGGCTCGCAGTGTGAGCATACCCTCTGTAGGACAGAAGAAAATCATGCAGATTCAGGCTTCAGTCTCTTGGATAAAAAGTAGCAGTGGACACTTAAACCTGCATTTTCACCAGGTAGATCTTTACTGAAAAGCATGGCGACGTTGTAAATATTGCATCATCCTATGTCCTCCTTTATATCCTAATTCTGTCTCAATGCATCACTCCCATCTCCAATTCATGCAATGTATCTGCTGGACCTGTCTTACCATGGGTAATCCCTGTTCCTTCTTTCTACGCCTGTTTCATGCAGTGTACAAAATAGCTGCCAATTTATATCACTGATAAAAATATCTCGGTATTGTACAATAAAAAAAGCAAACAAACCATACAACCAAAATTACTTGCATAAAATCATTAAACAAGTAATAAAACCCAGGTACTTACCTGTAGCAGGTGTTCTCAGTAGAGAGCAGCATTAATGATGGAGCCTAGTACAGGAAAGCTTCTCCATCTTCAGTTCGTTGACGGTTTTAAAAAGCATACTGCACATCACTCCCCCCCCCCCCCCCAAAGCAGTTTGTGTGTATGGCAAGAGAGAGGATCTAGGGTCTTAATCTCATACCAAACTGCAAACTTCTTCCATTTAAAAGAGTAACTCCTCTTGGTGGAATCTTTCCTGGAAGCCAGCAAGACACTGGAGACACCCTCTGGCAGAGGAGGCAAAATTCTAGGCTCTCAACATCCAGGCCACGAGAGGTGGGGACTGGAGGTTGGGATGAAGAAGAGACCCCTCTCATTCTGAGTAATGAGGGTCAAAAAACATTCCAATCTTCATGGCTCTTTAGAGGGTAACTCCAGAAGAAGAGGGAACCACACCTACCCTGGCCAGAATGGGGCAATGAGGATCAAGAGTCCATGTCTTGCTTGAGTTTCAGGAGAGTCCTCCCTTTTAGAGGAATGGAGGAGAAAGATTGCATAGCAGGCCAGCAGCATATACCTCAGTCCGGAGAAGTACTGAGGGACTTTGTTGTTGATATGAGTGGCAAAAAGATCTACCGAGGGGGAGCCCCACTCTCGGAAGATCTTGTGGGCAATGCCCATGTTAAGAGACCACTTATGCGGTCACATGATCCTGTTCAGCTTGTCTACCAGACTGTTCTGTTTCTCTTCCAGATATGTAGCCTGGAGCACCATGCCATAGCTGGTGGCCCAGGTCCACATTCTGACTGCCTCCTAACACAAGGGGTCGGATCTCATACACCTCTGCTTGTTCATATAATACATGGAAACCTGGTTGTCTGTTTGAATCAAGATAATTTGGTTCATCAGCTGATCTCTTAAAGCTTTTAGAGCATTCCAAATTGACCAGAGCTCCAAGAGATTGATGTGCAGTCAAGTTTCCTGGGTGAACCAAAGCCCCTGTGTGTGGAGCCCATCTACATTGGCCCCCCCAGCCCAGGTTGGACACACCTGTGGCTATGACCTTCTGAGGTGGAAGAATTTGGAATGGTAGTCCCAGGGTCAAACTGGAGCGAATGGTCCACCAGAGAAGTGAGCCAAATTGGGAGTGATATGGATGACATCCACTAGGATCCCCTTAGCCTGAGACCACTAGGAAGGTAGGATCACTGGGCTTTCCTCAAATGAAAACACGCCAAGAGTGTGATGAAATGTTGAGTCCATGTGGCCCAGCACGTCTGCTGAGCTTTGACCTGCTGGATGCTGCGGACCTAAGTGGTAATGACTATTAGAGCATCTGCCCGAGCTTGTACCATGCCTAACAGGGCTCCAATGAACTCCAATTGCTGTACAGGATGCAGGTGGAATTTTGGATAGTTGACCATGAACCCCTATAGCTCCAGCAATAGTCCTCCACATGGAGTCAAGAGCACCCTCCTTCGATGTGCTCTTGACCAGTCAATAGTCCAACTGGGGAAACACATGCACTCCCAGTATGTGTAGCAATGCTGTGACTGCCACTAGACATTTGGTAAAGACCCTGGAAGCTGACACAAGGCCAAAGGGTGGTACATGATACTGGAAGTGGCATTTCCCCACATGAAATCTGAGATACCTCCTGTGACTGGGAAGTATCTGAATGTGGTATGGGCATCCTTTAAGTCCAGACAACATAGCCAATCATTTGCCTGAATCATGGGGAGAAGGGTGCCCAGGAAAGCTATCCTGAACTTTTCCTTGACCAGATACTTGTTCAGGCTGCTCAGATCTAGGATGGGATGAGATTCTCCCGTTTTCTTGGGCACAAAGAAGTACCTGGAATAAAATCCCTTCCCTTCTTGCCCTGGTGGAAAGGGCTCAACCACACTGGCCTTTAGAAGGGAGGAGAGTTCCTCTGCAAGTACGTCCTTGTGCAGAGCGCTGAGTTAAAATGCTTTTGGTGGGCAATTTGAAGGATGTTTGCACCAATGGCGGGCATAACCGTGGCAGGCTACTTAGAGAACCCACCAGTCAGAGGTTACATGGGGCCACCTTTCCAGGAAAAAAAAAATCAGCTTCCTCCCCTACTGGTAGGTCACACGGAATAGCTACTTGGATATGATATCTTGGAGCTACTCAAAAGCTTGTCCCCTGCTTTGACTGGGGAACCAGTTTGAGCTTTGAGGTGTGCTGCTGCCTGGGCTGGGAGCGCTGGGGTTGAGCCTGTTGGATGGGACAGGTAGAAAGAGTGAATCTACACCTTTGAAAGAAGTAGGCAGTCCTATGAGGCCAAGCTGAAAACCTTCACGAGGAGGTGGTTACAGAAGGAGGTTGCCAAGACAGGGGACTTGATGGTGTCAGAGAGTTTCTTAATGAGGTCCATGACCTCATCCATCTTGTTGCCAAATAGGTTATCTCTTCACCAATGAACGTCTGCTAATCTCTCCTGAACTGCTGGTTCAAGGTCTGAGACGTGCAGCCATGAGAGTCTACACATCTCCACTCCTAAGGCAGAGAGTAGGGACGCAAATATCAAAAGTATCAAACATGTCCCTGGCCAGGAATGCCCTGCATTCCTCCTGCTGTGTAGCCAGCTGATGAAACTCTGCAGTCTGCTGTGATGGAAGAGTGTCTGCAAAGTGTAGCAGACTCTGCACCATGGACTTCAAGTACAGGCTCGTGTAGAGTTGATAGGCCTGGATGCAGCAGAATCCAGAGTCCTGGCCTCCCTGCCCAAGTCCTGGAGCTTTTGGCCCTCTTGAGACCAGATTCAATCGCCATGGGGCATGCAGCAACTGGGTCTTCTCGAATCCTGGAGCCTTTTGGATGTAGTATATCAAATCCACCTTCTTAGGAATAACCTGCATAGAAAGAGGGGTCTCCCAATTCTTCATCTGTCCATCACTGAGGTTGGCATGGAGGGGTACAGCAATTGCTTCCCTATTGATAAGAGTTGTAGTACAGAATGGTCAACAACTCTACCCTAGGCTCGTCCTTAGTCTCCAACTTAGCAGCCACCAATCACTTAACAAAACTGGTAAAGGAGAGTCCCTCAGTAAGGGACTTCCTTCTTTCCTGTGGAGGGAAGTGGTCTGAGGGGATGCAATAAGACTTCCCCTCCGAGAAGTAGTCGGCACCATGTCAGAATTCCATGACTGGCCCACCTCAGATTCAAAAAGCTCCTCCTGGGAGAAATGAGTCATCACCTGCCTCGGTCTATTGGAGGAATGTCCAGGCCATTCAAGGTGCTGAGGTGCAGGTGCACCATCTGGCCGTGGGGAAGCTTTCTCCCCCAAGGGAAGATACCACATGGGCCAGCCTAGACTCCAATGCCTCCAGAGGCAACAGCATTGGCTGCTGTTCCAGTTTTCGAAGAAAACTGAAATAGGGATAAGAAATCCAGTAAGTTATCTTTGGTTACATGTTCATTGGACAACATATTAGTACCTGTGAAGCAGCAAATGATAAGTTTGTGTGTAATCTTAGATTCCCAATTGTCTCTTCGGGAACAAGTAGGATAGGTCATGAGATCATGTTTTTTCAACTTACGTATATTAGTCAAGTTGAAACTTATTCTGAGTACTTATGATTTTCGGACAGTGATGCAACATTTAATACTGACAAGATTGGACTACTGTAATGATTTGTATCTAGGAATGGCTAAGTCACGTAATAGAGCAAGAAATCCAGAAATCAGCGAGGGGGGGGGGGAGGTACTAGGTTTGAATATGTTACACCTCTATTAAAGCAGTTATACACTGGTTGCCTGTGTTTTTATCAGATTCAGTATAAGGTTTTGACATTGATTTATCAGAGTTTGTATGAAGCCAGCCCATAGTATCTGAAACAAATAATACAGCTGTGTAGATTACTGTGACAACTGAGATCTGACAATGATAGATGTTTGTTAATTTTGAGTAAAATCCATTATGCAGAGACAACAGCATGTGCTTTCTCGTGGCAGGTCCATTATTATGGAGCAGGGTCCATGGATATATTCAATAGTTTAAGAAAATATTAAAGACACATTTGCTTCTGCAAGCTTTCATTAATACCTAAATGTTGAGGTGTATTAATTGATAAAAATATCCTGTTCAGATGTTTTTGTTAGTTGATGTTTGGTCTTAGTTTTTATTGTAAGCCATTTAGTGTTAGACAGGATATATATGTGGGAGGTAATGGTAATGGTGATGGGGACGCTTGATAAAAATGATCATAATATAATCAGATTTGATATTAGCTTTGGAGTAAGTATAAACAGGAAATCCAATACATTAGCGTTTAACTTTCAAAAAGGAGACTATGATAAAATGAGAAGAACGGTGAAAAAAGACCTTAGAGGAGTGTCTGCCAAGGGTCAAAAATTTACATCAGGCATGGAAGCTGCTCAAAAATACCATCCTGGAAGCCCAGGCCAGTAAAGAGGATGGTGGGGGATGGGGAGGTGTGGGGAATGAAGAGGTTGGGAGTAGGGGGGTCTAAAGGGTGGAGGGGAGGAGATGAGGGGCTTCGAGTCATAGTAATGCACAGATGCTGGGTACTAAGACAGAGATCTATTAAATAATTAAAGTATGGCATAAGTGATGATGCAATCCTGCTGTATGCCACTTGTTTGGGGAATGGAAAAGTTTGTATGCTGCTTGGGAGTATCCTGGGGGGGGGGGGGGGCTCTCAGAATTGGGAAAATGAAATTGAATATTGGGATAATACTCTTACATACACTAGCTTTTTGAGTTATTTTCTTAATAGACTTGTATCCTGGAATGTAGCTGAGATAACAGCCCCCATTAAGAGGATCAAAATGTTGGCAACATTTAATAGTCAGAGCTGATAGAGTATGTCTCCAAGAAACCAGGCTTTCAGACGTAGAACACCAAAAGCTGAAGCGACAATGGGTAAGGAGGTGTACTCTTCCTCCTCAGGGTGTAGAAGTGGTGGTGGTGGTGGTGGGGACGTGTGGCAGTCCTCATTAGAAAATCTTTACATGTTAAGTCACCTAATAGCCAATGACACTGAGGGGTGCTATTTGATGCTCCAAATTAATCTTCAAGGGTGAAATATTCTATTTATTAGGATTTATTTACTGTCTTTTTGAAGACATTCACTTAAGATCGTGTACAGCAAGAATAAGTCAAAATATATTCAATAAACAATTACAGCAGTTTAGTTGTTTACAGTGGTGGAAATAAGTATTTGATCCCTTGCTGATTTTGTAAGTTTGCCCACTGACAAAGACATGAGCAGCCCATAATTGAAGGGTAGGTTATTGGTAACAGTGAGAGATAGCACATCACAAATTAAATCCGGAAAATCACATTGTGGAAAGTATATGAATTTATTTGCATTCTGCAGAGGGAAATAAGTATTTGATCCCCCACCAACCAGTAAGAGATCTGGCCCCTACAGACCAGGTAGATGCTCCAAATCAACTCGTTACCTGCATGACAGACAGCTGTCGGCAATGGTCACCTGTATGAAAGACACCTGTCCACAGACTCAGTGAATCAGTCAGACTCTAACCTCTACAAAATGGCCAAGAGCAAGGAGCTGTCTAAGGATGTCAGGGACAAGATCATACACCTGCACAAGGCTGGAATGGGCTACAAAACCATCAGTAAGACGCTGGGCGAGAAGGAGACAACTGTTGGTGCCATAGTAAGAAAATGGAAGAAGTACAAAATGACTGTCAATCGACAAAGATCTGGGGCTCCACGCAAAATCTCACCTCGTGGGGTATCCTTGATCATGAGGAAGGTTAGAAATCAGCCTACAACTACAAGGGGGGAACTTGTCAATGATCTCAAGGCAGCTGGGACCACTGTCACCACGAAAACCATTGGTAACACATTACGACATAACGGATTGCAATCCTGCAGTGCCCGCAAGGTCCCCCTGCTCCGGAAGGCACATGTGACGGCCCGTCTGAAGTTTGCCAGTGAACACCTGGATGATGCCGAGAGTGATTGGGAGAAGGTGCTGTGGTCAGATGAGACAAAAATTGAGCTCTTTGGCATGAACTCAACTCGCCGTGTTTGGAGGAAGAGAAATGCTGCCTATGACCCAAAGAACACCGTCCCCACTGTCAAGCATGGAGGTGGAAATGTTATGTTTTGGGGGTGTTTCTCTGCTAAGGGCACAGGACTACTTCACCGCATCAATGGGAGAATGGATGGGGCCATGTACCTTACAATTCTGAGTGACAACCTCCTTCCCTCCGCCAGGGCCTTAAAAATGGGTCGTGGCTGGGTCTTCCAGCACGACAATGACCCAAAACATACAGCCAAGGCAACAAAGGAGTGGCTCAGGAAGAAGCACATTAGGGTCATGGAGTGGCCTAGCCAGTCACCAGACCTTAATCCCATTGAAAACTTATGGAGGGAGCTGAAGCTGCGAGTTGCCAAGCGACAGCCCAGAACTCTTAATGATTTAGAGATGATCTGCAAAGAGGAGTGGACCAAAATTCCTCCTGACATGTGTGCAAACCTCATCATCAACTACAGAAGACGTCTGACCGCTGTGCTTGCCAACAAGGGTTTTGCCACCAAGTATTAGGTCTTGTTTGCCAGAGGGATTAAATACTTATTTCCCTCTACAGAATGCAAATAAATTCATATACTTTCCACAATGTGATTTTCCGGATTTAATTTGTGATGTGCTATCTCTCACTGTTACCAATAACCTACCCTTCAATTACGGGCTGCTCATGTCTTTGTCAGTGGGCAAACTTACAAAATCAGCAAGGGATCAAATACTTATTTCCACCACTGTATGACCCAAATAGTTATGACCTTTTACAAACAAATCACATGCTTGTGCAATGTCTACGTTGGTAAACCCTGAATACTGGCACAGGATTTCAACCTCGTTATGGACCCACAGATGGATAGATCACCCAGTCTAGTGGTATCCCATAGGGAGAAAGAGAAGGGATTGAGATATATTTGTCAGGCATTATAGATTTAGTTGACCCATGGCACTTATTATAACCTAATGAAAAGGATGTTACACATTTGGTTTGGGCCCATGGATCTCTCTAAAATTGATTACCCTCTTGATTCAGCGGGCTTCTCCTCAGTGCAATCAGCGCATACGCCTGATGGAAGTGTCTGATCATACACTTATCTGGATAGACGTTGCTATGGAACTGTATTATCAGACCAAAACATCTTGGAGATTTCATTGAGATGAAGATTTTTGCCCCGAGTAACTGCTAGAGATTACACTGGTAACTTTGAGGAACCAGACCAGACACAAATAAAGTGTGCTGAGAAACAGTACGGTACAAAATGGCCCTGCAGAAATAGGCCACACAACGACATTGTCACATTTACAGATTTTTTTTTAAATGTTGCCTTTTTCTCCTATCTTTTGATGGAACAGGACCCCTGAACTAACACCTTTAATATATGTTGCTTTCCTTCACCTGCAACTGCTGTGTGGCTCCGCCTTACCAGGACTTGGGGCCCACCCTTGTTCACATTACTACACGGCCATTTAACACTAGAACTACCAATAATTTTCCCTACCTAGGATAACCAATAGCATGTCATTTTGACCCTAATTTTAAACTACTTCTTATGTAAACATGGGAGATGTAACTACAGTTAACTCAACAGAATTACAAGCAAATATAGTATTTTAAAATAAAAATCAATGTTTATTCATTATAACTGATTGAAAATTCATTTTTCAAACAATTATGAAAATTGGTGAAAATGATAAACAAATAATTAAACAAATGGAAGTAAAAATCAAAGGTGTTTCTAAAACAAGAGTCATTCTATGAATATCAGTTAGTCTGGAACGTATGCAAGACAAAGTGCTTGTCAACTTTTCTGGTCCCTTTCCATACACAAACTTATTGCTGGCTCCACAAACTTTCATGTTTTTTTTTCCATTGCATATCACCATCTGGTATTTAGATCAACTGCAGCTCCCTCCAGGCTCTTCTTAGTCAACAGGTGTCTGTAGCCTACACTTTTTTGAGATGTGATGCTAACAAAGCTCCAAAGCTAACTGAAGGATAAACTTATATTCTTGTCAGTAACAATATTATGCAACACTGTTTGTGTTAATTGAAGCCAGATCAAAGATGTTGTGGAAAACCTGGAAATCGGCATCCGCAACTTCTCAGTTTTGTGGAATACTTTCAAGCCATTGGATCCAAAGTGTTGATCCCCAGTTTTGTCTTGTTGTAAAAAGCAACTGTATCAGCTACCTTCTTTCAGTCTGATCCAATGTGGACATCCGGATAGAGGATGCTCAGTAGCAGAATAGTTTTTATTTACCTTTCCCTTGGTAAACATGCAATCATCATGCTTCATGCAATCATCATGCTTCACCACTATGGTGTTGTAAAGATTCGTTCTGAAGTTTTTCACCAATAGAGGAACCTCTCTTTGTGACCATGAAGCTTGGTCTCTTGGATTCCAATTTCTCAGCTAGTTTCACGAAAATAAAAATATTGTTGGGTAGTAACATTTTTTCCCCTTGTTCATGAAAGAGCCTAGCAGCTTGAGGACAATATGTTCTAAAAGAGACTCATCAGTGTTGGGGGGGGGGGGGGGAGCAACTGCCCTAGGCCCCACAGCTCCAGGGGGCCCATGGTCTGGCATCTCTTCATCTTCTCCCTACCCAGTCCGACATCTCCCTTGGTCTGATGTCTCCCTCCCTGCCCCTCACCTTCCCAGTCTACCTTAAAATGGATGTTTCTCTTCAGGGGCTCGCTGGCATGGCAGCGATCCTGATATGTCACAGAAGGCCTCCCTGGCGCTTTCAATCTGCTGTGTTCCGCCTAGGACGAGGAGATGCTGGGCTACAAGAGTGGACAGAGGGAGGGGAGACACTGGAAATGGTTAAACCATTTGGGAGAGGTTGACGGGTTTGAGTGAGAGGAGCATAGTGAGTACAGAAGTTGAAATGTGGTAATGTGGAGTAGATGGAAAGAAATAGGAAATGGGAGAGCTAGGTGAGAGGAGGAGATAGAAAGATGATAGGTATCTGAAAATTAAAAAGAAAAAGCCTGAGTAAACAAAGGTAGGAAAGAAAAATTAAAAAAGGATGAAAAAGCTGCAAGCGAAAGATCAATATGTTAGAGACAGGTATAAGACAGGAGATAATGAAATGAACATCAGACACTGGAAAAATAATTAGCAGAGCACAGACACAAAGTGAAAAAGAGAAACTGGAACCAACATGATGGAACAATAAAATGTCCAGACAACAAAGACAGAAAACAGGGTTTTATTTTGGATTTATTAACTGAAATATATTAGCTTTGGAATATGTGCATTGCAGGTGTTTTTATATTGTATTCAGTGGCATAGCCAGATGGCTGATTTTTTTTTTTGGGGGGGGGGGGGGGGGGGGGGGGGGGGGGGGGGGGGGGGGCGGGGGGGAAGAGAGCAGGCATGAGCCAAAAGAAGGTGGGCACCAAATTTTCTCTCCATCCTCTGTCCTCCCCCTGGTACCTCCCACTTCTTGCCTGAATGCAAAATAGAAAAACATGAGCTGGTGGGGATCCCCAAGACCAGCCAACTGAAGACCACCTCCTTCTCCTCTGGTTTGGCAACCAGAACTCTCCAAGCTCTGCAGCTGGCAGCAGAGTACATAAGTACATAAGTATTGCCATACTGAGAAAGACCAAAGGTCCATCAAGCCCAGCATCCTGTTTCCAAAAGTGGCCAATCCAGGTCACAAATACCTGGCAAGATCCCAAAAAGTACAAAACATTTTATACTGCTTATCCCTAAAATAGTGGATTTTTCCCAACTACATTTAATAATGGTCTATGGACTTTTCCTTTAGGAAGCTGTCCAAACCTTTTTTAAACTCCGCTAAGCTAACCGCCTTTACCACATTCTCTGGCAACGAATTCCAGAGTTTAATTACACTTGAGTGAAGAAAAATTATCTCCAATTCGTTTTAAATTTACTACATTGTAGCTTCATCGCATGCCCCCTAGTCCTAGTATTTTTGGAAAGCGTGAACAGATGCTTCACATCTACCCGTTCAACTCCACTCATTATTTTACAGACCTCTATCATATCTCCCCTGAGCTGCCTTTTCTCCAAGCTGAATAGCCCTAGCTGCTTTAGCCTTTCCTCATAGGGAAGTCGTCCCATCCCCTTTATCATTTTTGTCGCCCTTCTCTGCACCTTTTCTAATTCCACTATATCTTTTTTGAGATGCGGCAACAAGAATTGAACACAATATTCGAGGTGCGGTCGCACCATGGAGCAATACAAAGGCAATATAACATCCTCCTTTTTGTTTTCCATTCTTTTCCTAATAATACCTAACATTCTATTTGCTTTCTTAGCCGCAGCAGCACACTGAGCAGAAGGTTTCAACGTATCATCAACGACGACACCTAGGTCCCATTCTTGGCCTGTGACTCCTAACGTGGAACTTTGCATGACGTATCTATTTAACAACTTTGAATAACTTTGTGTCATCAGCAAATTTAATTATCTCACTAGTTACTCCCATCTCTAGGTCATTTATAAATATGTTAAAAAGCAGCAGTTCCAGCACAGACCCCTGGGGAACCCCACTAACTACCCTTCTCCATTGAGAATACTGACCATTTAACCCTACTCTCTGTTTTCTATCTTTTAACCAGTTTTTAATCCACAATAGAACTCTACCTCCTATCCCATGACTCTCCAATTTCCTCTGGAGTCTTTCGTGAGGTACTTTGTCAAATGCCTTCAGAAAATCCAGATACACAATATCAACCGGCTCACCTTTAGCCACATGTTTGTTCACCCCTTCAAAGAAATGTAATAGATTGGTGAGGCAAGATTTCCCTTCACTAAATCCATGTTGACTTTTGTCTCATTAATCCATGCTTTTGAATATGCTCTGTAATTTTGTTTTTTATAATAGTCTCTACCATTTTGCCCGGCACCGACATCAGACTCACACCGGTCTATAATTTCCCAGATCTCCTCTGGAACCTTTCTTAAAAATCGGCGTTACATTGGCCACCCTCCAATCTTCGGGTACCATGCCCGATTTTAAGGATAAATTACATATTACTAACAATAGCTCATTTTTCAGTTCTATCAGTACTCTGGGATGAATACCATCCAGTCCAGGAGATTTGCTACTTTTCAGTTTGTAGAACTGTCCCATTACATCCTCCAGGTTTACAGAGAATTCATTAAGTTTCTTTAACTCGTCAGCTTCAAATACCATTTCTGGCACCGGTATCCCACCCAAATCTTCCTAGGTGAAGACCAAAGTAAAGAATTCATTTAATCTCTCTGCTACAGCTTTGTCTTCCCTGATCGCCCCTTTTACTTCGCGGTCATCTAGTGGTCCAACCGATTCTTTTGCCGGCTTCCTGCTTTTAATATACCTAAAAAAAGTTTTACTATGTGTTTTTGCCTCCAACGCAATCTTTTTTTCGAAGTCCCTCTTAGTCTTCCTTATCAGCACTTTGCATTTGACTGACATTCCTTATGCTGTTTCAGTTGGTTCCTTCTTCCATTTTCTGAAGGATTTTCTTTTAGCTCTAATAGCTTCCTTCACCTCACTTTTTAACCACACCGGCTGTCGTTTGGTCTTCCATCCTCCTTTTTTAATATGTGGAATATATTTGGCCTGGGCTTCCAGGATGGTGTTTTTGAACACCATCCATGCCTGATGTAAATTTTTGACCCTCGCAGCTGCACCTCTAATTACTTTTTCACCATTCTTCTCATTTTATCATAGTCTCCTTTTTTAAAGTTAAACGCTAACGTATTTGATTTCCTATGTATACTTACTTCAAAGCTAATATCAAATCCGATCATATTATGATCACTGTTATCAAGCAGCCCCAGCACCATTATCTCCCGCACCAGATCATGTGCTCCACTAAGGACTAGGTCTAGAATTTTTCCTTCTCTTGCCGGCTCCTGTACCAGCTGCTCCATAAAGCTGTCCTTGATTTCATCAAGGAATTTTACCTCTCTAGTGTGCCCCAATGTTACATTTACCCAGTCAATATCAGGGTAATTGAAATCGCCCATTATTATTGTGTTGCCCAGTTTGTTTGCGTCCCTAATTTCCTTTAAAATCTCTGCATCCGTCTGTTCATCCTGGCCAGGCGGACGGTAGTACACTCCTATCACTATCCTTTTCCCCTTTACACATGGAATTTCAATCCACAGTGATTCCAAGAAGTGTTTTGTTTCCTGCAGAAGTTTCAATCTATTTGATTCAAGGCTCTCGTTAATATACAATGCTACCCCTCCACCAATTCGATCCACCCTATCACTATGATATAATTTGCACCCCGGTATGACAGTGTTCCTCTGGTTATCCTCCTTCCACCAGGTCTCAGAGATGCCTATTATATCTAATTTTTCATTTAGTGCAATATATTCTAACTCTCCCATCTTATTTCTTAGCCTCCTGGCATTCGCATATAGACATTTCAAACTATGTTGTTCCTATTTACGTCCACAAGCTCTTGCTGCCACTGCTGCACCCCCCACCCACCCACATGTTCGATTACACCATTGATTGTGTTCAGTACATTTCTGTATTTATTTCTGCAGTGTTGCAGTATTTACCGAGTTTAACTTCTTGGGATTCCCAATTCAGTTTTGGTCTTCATAATTCTATTTATATTTTTTGAAGGTCTGTCTGTGCTGTGTGTGTGTATGTGTGAAGAAGTCATTCAAAGTTGTTTTATGGGTGGTAGTCATGGTGGAGGAGGGGGGCAGGGAAGAGAGGGGATAAGAACATAAGAGTGGTCATACTGGGTCAGACCAATGGTCCATCTAGCCCAGTATCCTGCTTTCCAAACAGTGGCCAAGCCAGGTCACAAGTACCTGGCAGAAACCAAAATCGTGGCAACACTCCATACTACAAATCCCAGGGCAAGCAGTTGCATAGCAGACTATGGACTTTTCCTCCAGGAATTTGTCCAAACCTTTTTAAAATCCAGATACGCTAATCGCTGTTACACATCCTCCAGCAAAGAGTTCCAGAGCTTAACTATTCGTTGAGTGAAAAAAAAATATTTCCTCCTATTTGTTTTAAAAGTATTTCCATGTAACTTCCTTGAGTGTCCCCTATTCTTTGTACTTTTGGAACGAGTAAAAAATAAATTTACTTCTACTTGTTCTACACCACTCAGGATTTTGTAGATCTCAATCATATCTCTCCTCATCTGTCTCTTTTCCAAGCTGAAGAGCCCCAGCCTCTTTAGCCTTTCCTCATATGAGAAGAGTTCCATCCCCTTTATCATTTTGGTCACTGTTCTTTGAACCTTTTCTAATTCTACTGTACATTTTTTTGAGATATGGCAACCAGAACTGAATGCAAAACTCAAGGTGCGGATGCACCATGGAGCAATACAAAAGCATTATAGTGTTCTCGGTCTTATTCACCATCCCTTTCCTAATAATTCATAGCATCCTTTTTGATTTTTTGGCCGCCGCCACACACTGAGCAGAAGATTTCAGAGTATTATCTACAATGACACCCAAATCTTTTTCTTGAGCGCTGACCCCCCCCAGTGGACCCTACAACAATGCAACAATGATTTTGCTATTGAGAGAAAAACATGTGATTTATACTAAATCGAACCCGCGGATTCCAAATATGAACTCCGAATTTGCCTGACATGTCTAGATTTTAAGTTATACATGCAAAGCCTATTCATTTCTAATATTAATGCATTGGAATATATATTGGAAATATTCCAACGGACGTGCCTGGATGCGCTCAGACAGGTCTATTGGCTGATGTCAACAGTAAGTATATAAGGCAAGATGGATAGACGCAAATGTATTAACGATCCGGACAATTTCTGCTACATATGTGGCAAATAAACTGATCAGCGCAAGAATCTGACAAAGCGAGTGCGTCTTGCTTACAAGTATTACTTTGACTGTCAAATTGGAGATCAAGATAAAAGCTGGGCACCTCATGTTTGTTGCACTGTGTGTTACTCTGGACTAACGCAGTGGTTGAATGGTAAAAGGAAAGGAATGGCTTTTGCAGTGCCGATGGTTTGGCGTGAGCAGAAAAATCACCACTGTTATTTTTGCATGACTAAAATCGCCGGATATTCAAAGAGAAACAAGTCCCAAATTGTGTATCCTGACTGAGTCTGCTCTTAAACCAGTACCACACAATGTAGAGAATCCAGTGCCTGCCCCTCCTGCAGCAGGAACAGCAATTGAAACTGATGCTTCTGATCCTGATGAAGATGTTGATTGGCATGATGTATTTCCTGATCCAGAACAACTGAAGGGTCAGCCGCACTTGCTGAGCCAATCAGATTTAGATGATCTGGTAAGAGATCTGTCATTATCTAAAGAAAAGTCAGAACTGCTAGCTTCTAGATTTTGGGAATGGAATTTGCTACAACGAAGCACCACAACTTCACACTTTCGTCATCGACACACCAAGTTAGCTGCATACTATGCAATGGAAAGCGATGTCTGTTTCTGTACTGATGTAAATGGAGTTAGATGATAACGAGCTTGAAAGCTGTCTTGTTGCACAATGGTAACGAAAAACCACCTGTTCCATTGGCTCATGGGGTTGGAATGAAAGAGACTCATGCTTCTATGGAGTTAATTTTGAAAATGATCAAATACTCTGAACATAAATGGAATATTTGTGCTGACCTGAAAGTGGTAGCACTGCTGCTTGGCCTACAGTTAGGGTACACGAAGCATATGTGGTTCTTGTACCTATGGAACAGTTGTGATGATAAAAATCATTTCAAAATGAGACAGTGGCCTCTTAGAGTCGAGCATACAGTTGGTCAGTACAATGTACAACACAAATCACTGGTCGATCCACTTCAAGTTTATCTTCTACCACTTCACATTAAACTTGGTTTAATAAAAAATTTTGTAATTGCACTTGATCATGATGGAAATGGTTTCCAGTATTTGAAGATGTTTAGAACACTGAAAATTAAGGCTAAAATAAAGGCCGGAATTTTTATTGGCCCCGAAATCAACAAACTAATGCATGATGACACATTCAGAACAAAACTCAACCCTCTGGAACTTGCAGCTTGGGATGCATTAATGCTAGTAGTGCAGAACTTCCTTGGGAACAGACGAGCTGAAAACTATGCTGAACTAGTAGACAACATGCTTAAAAGCATATGAACAACTTGGCTGCCGAATGTCATTGAAAATGCATTTCTTACATTCCCATCTTGACTTTTTCCCACCCAATTTGGGACACGTAAGTGATGAACATGGAGAGAGGTTCCATAAAAGACATTTCTACAATGGAGAACATATATCAAGGCTGCTAGAATCCCAACATGATGGGGGACTACTGCTGGTTTTTGCAACGGGAAAATATGACCAGTCATAAACGCAAAAGCAGATGCCTGAAGCACTTTTAACAGTCCTGGGCCTTGCAGAAGTAAGACTTTTAAACTGGAATACGAGACTTTTTTGAAATTTTGTTATTCCATTACATTTTCATATACTGTTTACTACGAAACCTTTGATGTAGATCAGGTAATTGTTGGAGTAAAACTCGTTCTGTAAAAAATTATTCAATGCTTTCCAAGTGCTTAATTAATTTGGGCAAACTTATGCATAACAAAATTTCCTGATGTGTTACAACAATTCTGACTTCAGATTTGGAATACGCACACTGAATTTAGTATAGGATAAATGGTTTTTGCCCAGTAGCACACAAAAAAAAATTTTTTTGTTGTGCTATTCGAATTATTCTTTCCAATGTGCATCACCTTACATTTGTCCACATTAAATTTCAACTGCCATTTGGATGCCCAGTCTTCCAATTCCCTAAGGTCTTCCTGCAATATTTCACAGTCTGCAAATGTTTTAACAACCTTGAATAGTTTTGTATCATCTGCAAATCTGATCACCTCATTTATCGTTCCGATTTCCACATCATTTATAAATATGTTAAATAGTACCGGTCCCTGTACACTCCACTGTTCACTCTCCTCCAATGAGAGAAATGACCATTTAACCCTATCCTCTGTTTTCTGTCCAATAACCAATTCCTAATCCACACCAGAATCTTGCCTCTTATCCCATGACTCTAATTTTCTCAGGAGTCTCTCATGATGAACTTTATCAAAAGCTTTCTGAAGATTTAGATACACTACATCAACTGGCTCACCTTTATCCACATGATTATTCATGCCTACAAAGAAATGAAGCAAATTGGTGAGGCAAGACTTCCCTCGGCTGACGCCATGCTGACTTTGTCCCATTAAATCACATTTGTCTAAGTGTTCTCTAATTTTATTCTTTATAATAGTTTTCACTATTTTGCCCGGCACTGAAGTCAGGCTTACCGGTCTATAATTTCCCGGATCACTCCTAGAACCTTTTTTAAAAATCGGTGTCACATTGGCCACCCTCCAATCTTCAGGTACTACGGACAATTTTAACGACAGGTTACAATTACTAACAGCAGATCAGCAATTTCATACTTGAGTTCTTTGAGTACCCTTGGATGTATGTAATCCGGTCCAGGTGATTTACTACTCTTTAATTTGTCAGTTTGGTTCAGTACATCTTTCAGGTTCACCAAGATTCCTTTCAGGGATCCATTCCTTAATTTCTGCCCTGGGCCCCAGCATGTTTAACACCAGCACTGTTGGTGATTGTCTTTACCTATGTATGAGAAGCCGTTCAAAAGGTACTTGGTTTCAGCGACTGCTGTAAGCAGGGGCGTATCTGGAGTCCGGGGGTAGGGGGGGGGCCAGAGCCAGAGGGAGGGGGCACATTTTAGTTCCCCCCCACTGCCACCACCGCCACCACCGACTTTCTCCACCCCCCCCCCCCGTCGTCAACCCTCCCCCGCTGCTTACCTTTGCTGGCGGGGGGGCCCCGTTTCCTCCTGCTTTTAAAAATATTTCTTCTGCTGGCGGGGGACCCCAACCCCCGCCAGCCAACCTGAAGTCTTCATATTTCTTCTTCAACCGACTCCTCCGTGGCCATGCTGTAAGTAACGCTGTTGATTGATTTGAATCCAATTCGGAGTCTGACGTCGCAGCACATTGTACGCACATACAACGTTGATCAGTTGATCAAAGATTTTTCACTGGAAGGTCATTTGCCTCTCCTGTCCAGTTGAGCCCTTTTGACCAACAGTTTCACTACCTTTACTTCAAATTGAACAAAGACCCACACCCCTCCTTTTCCTCTGGAGATGCTAAATTTATTTATTTTTTTTAATTTTTGTTACATTTGTACCCCGCGCTTTCCCACTCATGGCAGGCTCAATGCGGCTTACATGGGGCAATGGAGGGTTAAGTGACTTGCCCAGAGTCACAAGGAGCTGCCTGAAGTGGGAATTGAACTCAGCTCCCCAGGACCAAAGTCCACCACCCTAACCACTAGGCCACTACTCCACTCCTCTCATGACTTTTCCCACATCAGACTGAGAAATATTACAAAAAACAGTCCCACACACAGACTCTGCTTCACCCTGAAGAAAGTAAGATGGGCTGAAATATCAAAGGGGTCAATTTGATCCTTTGATTTTTCTAGGTGTGATTGCTTATACAGTATCTTGAAAAGTACAGGAGCTAGCCCCTTGAAAATTACATGTCATATGAAACACCAATAAAAGTGAAAAAATCATACAGAGTGAGGCAAAAAATGTAACCCCCTAGAGTTTGGGGTTTTTTCCCCAGCAACTGCTTTGAATTTCAGTGAGAAATTTTAGGTACTTAGTCATCATCCAAGATAGATGTCCACATCTGATTTAAACTCCTAACCTTTGCTGCTGTTCCTTTTAGCTTTTTAAAACATTTTCCTCATTTTATCATAGTTGCCCTTTTGAAAGTTAAATGCTGATGCAGTAGATTTCTTTAGTGTTTTCACTCCAGTTATTAACTCAAATTTATTAATTTTATGATTACTATTGCCAAGTGAACCAATACCATTACTTCTTGCACCAAGTTCTACATTCCACTAAAGACTCAGTCTAAAATAGCTCCCCCTCTTGTTGGTTCCTTAGCCAGCAGCTCTATGAAGCAGTCATTTATTTCATCTAGGAACTTTACCTCTCTAGCATTTCCTGATATGATACTTATCCAGTGACTATTGGGGTAACAAATAATTTATTATAGTGTTGCCAAATGTATTAGCTTCCCTAATTTCTGTCAACATTTTGTCATCTGTCTGTAAGTTCTGGCCAGGTGGATGTTGGTATAGTCCTACCAGTGTTCTCTGTCCCTTCACATTTGGAATTTCTATTCATAAGGATTCTATGTTTTTTCCTGCCGAGTTTTTATTTTGTTTGGCTTAATTCCCTCTAACATATAGCACTACCCCACCTCCAATCTGATCCACCCTGTCACTGTGATATAATTTGTATCCTGGTAACAGTGTCCCACTGGTTATCCTCCTTCTACCAGGTCTCTAAGATGCCTATTATATTTAGTACTATATGCTTGAACTCTCCCATATTATTTTTAGGTTTCTTTTTTTTTTTTTTCAGTTTTATACTTATTTTATTGTATCAGTTTACATTAACACATATGTTATCCTAAAGCTCACTCAGCATTCACTCTCACTCCACATTCATTACGTCATTCAGAAATACACATCAACATTACCTAATGAATTTTAACATTGATCTTGTCAATCCACCTCACTTAATAACTTGTTAAATTGTAACATAGTATTTAACTGCATATGTACTGTTGTATCCCCAACCCGCGGCAACCTGCCCTATACAGTGGGGGAAATAAGTATTTGATCTCTTGCTGATTTTGTAAGTTTGCCCACTGACAAAGACATGAGCAGCCCATAATTGAAGGGTAGGTTATTGGTAACAGTGAGAGATAGCACATCACAAATTAAATCCGGAAAATCACATTGTGGAAAGTATATGAATTTATTTGCATTCTGCAGAGGGAAATAAGTATTTAATCCCTCTGGCAAACAAGACCTAATACTTGGTGGCAAAACCCTTGTTGGCAAGCACAGCGGTCAGACGTCTTCTGTAGTTGATGATGAGGTTTGCACACATGTCAGGAGGAATTTTGGTCCACTCCTCTTTGCAGATCATCTCTAAATCATTAAGAGTTCTGGGCTGTCGCTTGGCAACTCGCAGCTTCAGCTCCCTCCATAAGTTTTCAATGGGATTAAGGTCTGGTGACTGGCTAGGCCACTCCATGACCCTAATGTGCTTCTTCCTGAGCCACTCCTTTGTTGCCTTGGCTGTATGTTTTGGGTCATTGTCGTGCTGGAAGACCCAGCCACGACCCATTTTTAAGGCCCTGGCGGAGGGAAGGAGGTTGTCACTCAGAATTGTACGGTACATGGCCCCATCCATTCTCCCATTGATGCGGTGAAGTAGTCCTGTGCCCTTAGCAGAGAAACACCCCCAAAACATAACATTTCCACCTCCATGCTTGACAGTGGGGACGGTGTTCTTTGGGTCATAGGCAGCATTTCTCTTCCTCCAAACACGGCGAGTTGAGTTCATGCCAAAGAGCTCAATTTTTGTCTCATCTGACCACAGCACCTTCTCCCAATCACTCTCGGCATCATCCAGGTGTTCACTGGCAAACTTCAGACGGGCCGTCACATGTGCCTTCCAGAGCAGGGGGACCTTGCGGGCACTGCAGGATTGCAATCCGTTATGTCGTAATGTGTTACCAATGGTTTTCATGGCGACAGTGGTCCCAGCTGCCTTGAGATCATTGACAAGTTCCCCCCTTGTAGTTGTAGGCTGATTTCTAACCTTCCTCATGATCAAGGATACCCCACGAGGTGAGATTTTGCGTGGAGCCCCAGATCTTTGTCGATTGACAGTCATTTTGTACTTCTTCCATTTTCTTACTATGGCACCAACAGTTGTCTCCTTCTCGCCCAGCGTCTTACTGATGGTTTTGTAGCCCATTCCAGCCTTGTGCAGGTGTATGATCTTGTCCCTGACATCCTTAGACAGCTCCTTGCTCTTGGCCATTTTGTAGAGGTTAGAGTCTGACTGATTCACTGAGTCTGTGGACAGGTGTCTTTCATACAGGTGACCATTGCCGACAGCTGTCTGTCATGCAGGTAACGAGTTGATTTGGAGCATCTACCTGGTCTGTAGGGGCCAGATCTCTTACTGGTTGGTGGGGGATCAAATACTTATTTCCCTCTGCAGAATGCAAATAAATTCATATACTTTCCACAATGTGATTTTCCGGATTTAATTTGTGATGTGCTATCTCTCACTGTTACCAATAACCTACCCTTCAATTATGGGCTGCTCATGTCTTTGTCAGTGGGCAAACTTACAAAATCAGCAAGGGATCAAATACTTATTTCCCCCACTGTATATCCAAAAGAGTATTTAAGCAAGGGTGTGGTAAATTCAGAGGTTAGGTATTTAACCCCGGAAGAAGACAGAATGGATATGAAGTATCAGTAGCAGAAATCCAGGCTTCCGTTAGGACAATACTCCCATGGGTAAGCAGCCATTTGCATTATTACTAGGAAGAATATAGAATGATATAATTGTACAATTAATAAAATTGTGAAGTTTGTGATAGGATGTGTGTTGTTGTAATTGACATAGATCATGGGAAGTGGTTCCTCCTCAAGAAGCACCACGAAATGCGGTCACGCATAGAGGAACTGATGACTAGTTAACTATTTGATTTATTTTGGAGGTTCACCAGGAAGCCTCTCAGCTACACATGAACGTCAGCAGTAGCATCAAACGGAAGAGTTCAGAGCTGCGTAGTGACAACGTTCAGGAGTTGAAAATCAGAGTTTGAATGTCATATACTGGCAATTTAAACATCATAGAGAGTATATCATGAAACAACGGTAGTGTGGACAAGAACACTGAGATAAGTGGCAAACGTACTGTGCACATTTAAAAGTGTCTTATGTGATACGGCACTGAGTAGTGCTTTGGAAAAAACTTGACATAAAAGACTCTTTTGGATATATAAAGCAAGTTGCCACAAGTTGGGGACACAACAGCACATATACAGTAATATACCATGTTACAATTTTTTTTTTTAAGTTTAATATCTTTTATTGGATTTCAATACAATACAATACAATAGAAGCAGGAGCTCACCACAGTACAACAAGCAACATTTACAAATCATGGCAAAACTGGAGCTCACATTCAAGAAGCAACTATTCACAACTAGAATCACATTAAGAAAAAGGGGAAGAAAGAGGAGGTGGAGAAGCAGAAAGGAAAAAAAAGGGGGAGGGCTGGAGGTTTCTACCATATATACAGACATCTCAAAATGTGTTTTTGGTTGTATAAAGGAGCTGAGGTATTTTTGTTTTAAATACTAGACCCAGTAACATTACAGTATAGCAAAACCTTCCATAGAATGGATTTTTGTAGCCTGTATGACATCCCCACCCCCATAAAAAAACAAAAAACAAATCTAAGTTAGCTTTTGGAACTGTAAAAAAACAGGACCCCAGATATGATCATACTTCACATTTTCCCCTTAGAATAAAAGCAGACATTTCACAACACCATGCATTTGATTAAGCCAGGGTGTAATCAAGCAAGCTATATTTATTTATTTATTTAGATTTTGCCCACACCTTTTTCAGTAGTAGCTCAAGGTGAGTTACATTCAGGTACTCTGGATATTTCTCTGTCCCAGGAGGGCTCAGCTAACAAAAGAAGTTCCATCAGCTGTCTATGATATTAACATGGGCCTGGGCCCAGGCAACTCTCCAGCAGACATACTGCCAGAGGCAACTGAACTGGAAACTTGAGCATTAGTGATGTTTCACTTTCCATCTCTCCCAAAAGGATGAGACAAAGTGACATTGCAATCATCTATACGAGTAGATAAAAGACTGTGCTAGCTACCCCCAGGGAGATAGAAGACTGTGCTAGCTACCCCCAGGGAGATAGATGTACCTGCTGGAGCTTTTTTCTTATTCTTTTTAACTTTCTTCCTCTGGTTTAGCTGTCTGAAGGCTTCGGCAGCTTTCTGTAATCTTGCTACAAAGAATTCAATGTCATCCAAGGTGCAGTTCAGTGTTTGCTGAAAAGAAACCCAGGAAAACTGCATAAATCAAAAATACCAAACATAATCAGAATGGGGTGCAGAAGTCTGCTGTGTGAGTAGAGGTGAACATTCAGCTCTTTACTGCAGTCCCTGTGTACTGTATTTAAGAGCTCACTGATTGCTTGGTAATGTCTTCCTATATCACTGTAAACTACATGCCAAATTAAATGGCAGTACAAGTGACTGAAGATTTCTCTTGCAGTATAAACTAAAGTTATTTCTATAGCAGTGCTTCCCAAATCTGTCCTAAGTACTCCTAGCCAGCTGGGTTTTAGGGATATCCAAAATAAATATGTATGATATAAAGTCACATATATAAGTACTGATCTTCTAGTGTATCTTTTGCATATTTGTTATGCCTAGACAAAGTCAGACAAGCTGTGGGGTGAATAGAATAGGTTTGGGACCCACTGCTCTGAAGGAAAGGACCATGCTGCACTGGCATAGCTGGCTGTATAACTGAGTACTGGAATAGCAGGGGGTGCTGAAGGTCAGAACTGAAGTACGTTGGCAGAATTGTGAGAGCTCAATGCTGGAAAAGAAAGGAGTGTAGAATAGAAAAATGCTGGAAACCAAAACAATGGTAGAGGTGTATGTAGGGCTCGGTGCTGGAACAGCAAGACAGACATACTAGAGGCTAGGACTGGGGTGAAGTTGTAGAGTTCAGTTAGAAGTATTGTGTATAAGGATACCCATGCCTACCTCATATCAGTGCTCTTATGTATGTATTTATTAGGATTTAATTTACCATCTTTTTGAAAGAATTCACTCAAGGCGGTGTACAGCAAGAATAAGTCAAACATAAGTGACAATTACAACAGTAAAAATATTCAAATAATACAAAATATGGCATAGTATACTACTTACTATACCACAAATTGCTCTAATAGTTAATAACTTAGGATTTCAAACATATAATAAATTTAAATAAAGGAAACCTCAAGAGCCTAGGGCGCCTACATAGATGGTCTTCCCTTTAACTGACTCACATCATAGGTTTCAATTTAAGCCTCTGAAACTAACTGCAGGGTAAAACAACTCCCTAATGGAGAAAAAAATACTGCAGCAAAAAAAAAAAAAAAAAGCGGTTAAGTTGTTAATAAAATGAATAATGAAGTGCTAAGTTAATAACATATCTCTTGAAAACAAACCACTGGAACAGATAATCAACAATCAAAAAAAGCATGTGCACAGCAAAAATAAAATATATAGTCACTTAGCTTCTCAACCCAGGTAGTAATCCAGCATTCAACATTCATCCCAGGGTAAGCTCTGACCACATTAGCTGAAGCTACATGTCTTTCCTCGAGAAAAAGTGCCCTTCTGTTTCGCAACTTACAATGTCAACACAATAAAACATTTTAATAGATAGCATAGGGTGGAAGCAAAGATGGAACACAGTAAGAAAATAAGGGAACTAATTTAAAGAAGAATGCACATGGGGTCAGAAAGGTGCTTGAATGTTATCTTAGCTAGGGTAGGAACGGATAAACGTGTCCTGCGATAATATGTCGTGGATTTCCATCAGCAGCACAGATCCCTCACTTCTTCCCAGTAACCACTCACAAAGACTGACCCAGGACACAGATCCCCGCATGTCTCCCACTCACAGTTTCTTTCTCAATCTTCTGGGCTAAAACCTCTCGGGATTCTTCTTGCTCCTGTGAGCTGGTGCTCCGCCGATCAAACTCTGCCAGATACAGAAGAACAGTAGGTCAGTGTTTTGAGGCTGTACCTCTATCTCAAGTCAACGCCATACTACATAGGGCTGTGTGCAGTGTCTACAGTGCAATAGGTTTGTGAAGTATTATAAAGAATTTGTGCAGTGCTTACAGTACAGCATTGGGCTATAGTACCTTAACGAGAATTCAGGGAGGCTGTGAAGATTGCTGAACGCTCAGTGGGGCAGTATTAAGAAACATTGGTTTTCCAAGGCACTGTGATTGTGGAGTTGTCGGGTGGGAGTGTTTCTTGCCTGCTAGCATGAAGATAATTACATGTTTAAAATTTTTTCATTTGGAGAATCTATAGTAGTAAGATCTGTAGTGAAGGACTAATTTTGAAGGAGTATTGCTGAATTTTGATATTCTATTGTGTAAAAAGATTATTGCTACATTGATTTATGTTATGTTAGTACTTTTTCACAGTGTATTCATTTAATTTGGTTTGCTCTGCCACACTGCTTTTTGTGAAGGAAACGTTGGTTAAGGGCTTTGGTTTGCAGTGTGAAGGACCTGATGAATGAAAAAAACTTGTCCACCCTCCTTTAGCTACCAGATTTCTGGTTAGTTGCATGGGTGAGTTATATTTCTGAGGTCATTAGGTGTTTAATCTTAATTTTAAATGATTACACAGAGTATGCACATTATTTTATAAGTTATGTGATTGACTTTGATTCCCTTGGTTTGTGGATATTATGAACATTTGGGGGATACCAAAAGCTGCCTTGAGTGCTGCTCTGCCTCAGCACATGCGACTCAGCTCTTAGTTTTAAGCTGTGTACAGCAGGAAGGAACTCGGCTGCAAGTCCTGCGAGACTGGAGACAGGCACTAGATTTCTTTCCTGCATCTCATATGCAGAGGTAGGACAGTGCTGCACCTGGCAGCAACAGGCATGGTTGGGGAGTGGGGGTGAAGGTGAAGCTGAGCTGGTAGGAAAGATAAGATGCTGGACATGGCAAGGGGAGTATGTGATTTATAGATTGCAGAGTATTAGAACCCCTTGCTTCATCCCTGCTTAAAGGCCAGAACTCAAGTTCCTTCTGTACCTATTTCACTTGGCGCTGATGGAGGGATCACACGGTTCTTGGCATTCATCTGGAATCCTTTGGGCTTGGGGCTCGTAGTAGGTCCCTGGGCTGGCAGAATAGATTCTCTCTGAGTTTTGATCTTTTCTTGGTTCACCCTATTGAAAAATATTGATGTCAACACTGGAACTCTCAGTGACTCAACAAGCAGAGCACCAAACTCTAACCACACCAGTTCATTAGCCAAATGCTGTAACTTTAAAGAGTCAAACAACAATAATCAAAATTCCAGTATAAGACAAATCTTAAAACTGCCATATTAAAGATCTAAGTAGTTTGGTTTATAAATTCGCATATTGCACAATGTCCCACTACAGAAAAGGGATAGTGCAGAAAGCTATACACACACACACTACACAGAACAGGCACAACAATACAAGCTTCACACACACACACATACTACCTCACCACTAAACAGGTTATATATATACACACATATACACACAAACTGTCACCACAGAACAGACAGTACAAGCTGCAGCAGTATGATTCCCTCACATACACTGCTTCACCACAGCTAAAAGTACAGCACAGGCAGCAATAGTGCAATCTTCCCCTTAACACATCTACCAGTGCATCTCATCCAGCTCTGAATTATTTGCTGTAGGCAATTTCTGACCAAAGAAAGTCTACCATGTGATGATTTTGTTATATGGACATTCATCCATAAGGCACTGTATTCAAAATAAGCAGCCTTATTTCACGTGAGTCTTATTTTGAGATTTAAAAAAAACATTTTATTCACAAATTCAACATAATTCAAACAGAAGACTGTTATATAATAACAAATTAAGTCCATCAGCGATGACATTTCATAGTTCCAATCAAGTAGATAATTACAAGAAACAGCATTTTGCAGTACAGCATGTGAAACATTATATCTCAGATTAAAGTTTTGTCAGATTTTCAAAATCTGTCCCCCAACTCCACTTCCCAGCTTCCCCCCCCCCCGCCACCTCTATCAAACCAATATTAATAAAACAACCATAGCCCACTACCTCTCCCCTAGGACTAAGATAATCACCATCAAATCGCAAAGCAGTTAGTAATTAAGCAACCAGCTATGCACCCTCAATGGTAAAGCCATCCAAATGGGTTCCCAGATTTGCTGATACATCTTCCATTTTCGAGGATCCCTTCTATCCACTCTAAGTCTTTTTAATATCATGGCCTATAACAAATTTCTCTAATGTACAATATTAAGGGGATTTGACATTCGTCAATGGATCTATATACTCCTGATTGCCAAAATGAACATGTAATATAATTACTAATACTACTTATCATTTCTATAGCGCTACTAGACATACGCAGCGCTGTACACTTGAAAATGAAGAGACAGTCCCTGCTCGACAGAGCTTACAATCTAATTAGGACAGACAAACAAGACAAACAAGAGATAAGGGAATAGTAAAGTGAGGATGATAAAATAAGGGTTCTGAACAAGTAAATAAGGGTTAGGAGTTAAAAGCAGCATCAAAAAAGTGGGCTTTTAGCTTAGATTTGAAGACGGCCAGAGATGGAGCTTGACGTACCGGCTCAGGAAGTCTATTCCAGGCATATGGTGCAGCAAGATAAAAGGAATGGAGTCTGGAGTTAGCAGTGGAGGAGAAGGGTGCAGATAAGAGAGATTTACCCAGTGAACGGAGTTCCCGGGGAGGAATGTAGGGAGAGATGAGAGTGGAGAGGTACTGAGGAGCTGCAGAGTGAATGCACTTATAGGTCAATAAGAAGAGTTTGAACTGTATGCGGAAACAGATAGGAAGCCAGTGAAGAGACTTGAAGAGCGGACTAATATGAGCATAACGACACTGGCGGAATATTAGTCGTGCAGCAGAATTTTGAACAGATTGAAGAGGAGAGAGATGGCTAAGTGGGAGACCTGTGAGAAGCAAGTTGCAATAGTCTAAGCGAGAGGTGATAAGAGTGTGGACGAGGGTTCTGGTAGTGTGCTCAGAAAGGAAAGGGCGAATTTTGCTGATATTACAGAGAAAGAAATGACAGGTTTTAACAGTCTGTTGAATATGTGCAGAGAAGGAGAGTGACGAGTCGAAGATGACCCCAAGGTTACGAGCTGATGAGAATGTTATCCACAGAAATAGACCTCGTCACCCCCTTTCTCTACTATAAAAAAAATTTGTTTAGATATTAAAACAATCCCTTTGGCAAGACAGGATCCTGTATCTTATGTGCAGGTGAGTTTTTCAATGTCGTCCCATGAGGGACGCATGCCCTTCTTTAAAGAGTCATAAATGTAGAATTGATCAATAGGAAGAGTTGAGGCTGGAGGGGCAAATGAAGCCACAATAACTGTTGAATATTAACAGTTTTTCTCAGAAAACCCTAATAACTCTACAGTGCTAAAAAAGGTGCTTGGAGTGGGGAACCAGAGGGGCGATAAGTTGCAGTCTCGGCTCAAGAAGATGTGCTTAGCCACAGCTAAGTGTGAAATAGTAGCCAAGTAGAAACAATCTAATGGACCTACTGTACAGGACTGGAAACTTCGTTTGACAGTGGTTTGTGATTTGGAGCAACTTATGGACAGACATCATCGATGTTTTGATGATCCTGCACAGCAAGAATGGACATAGCTTACTTTAATGCTGATTTAGATATCATATGGGTCAGATTACTTAGTGAGGTGAGATGGGGGAGGGTACTGGCTGGAGGGGCTTGGTGCTCATTGAAGAATGAACAATGTGTGCTCTTTTAGTGGCGGGAACAGCAGTTGGGGGGGGGGGGGGTAAAGAGGATGAGGTAGGAGGTGAGGTAGGAGGTGGCGCTGGGAAGAAGTGGGTTTTGGGAGCAGGGGGTAGGTTTGTTCCTACCCTAGTGCTGACTTTACAGCTTGAGGTTGAATGATGTACTTTTGTACTTGCTTATTATCAAAATATTTGAATAAACAGTTTAAAAAAAAAGTGCCCCAAATTAGCTTTCTCTGTTCCATATTTCAAGCAGCAACTATCTTCAGCAATGTGCATCTTAACTTCCCTGTTTGCTGCAATGTAAGCTCTAAATATAAATTTATAACATTATTCCTGCAAATCTGCATTGATCAATTTTACTGGACAATGTTTTAATAATGCCGTCAATAATTCTTGTGCTTTATCAACTCCTTAAATCTCATAGCTACTTCTCTGCCCAACCTGCCAAATCGAATAGTGTGATCTGCCAATAACACTATAGATAAAAAGAAAACGCTGTAATCGGTTTCAGTAGCTAATACAAAGGTCTCTTCAATCTGCTCCACCATATTTTCCTGTAACTGTGCAACTGGTAGTGTCTGAATAGAATGCCTATTTGTATATAAGCAGGATTATCACTCTCCAACAAGTGAGTTTGATTTTTAAAGCTGGGATATAATGAAACATGGCCCTCTTCATCCACTATATTGATCCCCAGTATTCTGCCCCTTGCCTCCCAAACTTCAAAGGATTTACTAGTCATGCCTATGAGGAAATCTGCATTTCCAAAAATGGGCAACCGTACTGTCATATACCAAGGAATAGCCTCACTTTTACAAATCCATTATCATATGGTACCAAGAGGATGGATCAAAATATTACATTTAACCTCTTTTGTCAGATTCAGCCCTCTAGAATGTAACACATAACTAGTGTGTAAAGGATGCACTAATTGACCTTCACATTTTAGGGAACTATAGTGGTTTGAAGAACATAAGAATAGCCATACTGGGTCAGGCTAATGGTCCATCAAGCCCAATATCCTGTTTCCAACAGTGGCCAATCCAGGTTACAAGTACTGTACCTGGCAAAATCCCAAATAGTAGCAACTTTCCATGCTACCAATACCAGGGCAAGCTGTGGCTTCCCCCATGTCTATCTCAATAGCAGACTTTTCCTCCAGGAGCTCGTCAAGAGCTTTTTTAAATACAGATATGCTAACCACTGAAACCACATCCTCGGGCAACAAGTTCCAAAGCTTAACTATTCATTGAGTGAAAAACATATTTCTTATTTGTTTTAAAAGTATTACCATGTAATTTCACCGTGTGCCCCCTAGTCTTTGTACTTTTCAAAAGAGTAAACATGAAAACATAGAAACATGACCGGCTGATAAGGGCCAAATGACCCTTCCAGTCTGCCCATCCTCAGTAACCACTAACTCCTCCTTTTCCTAAGGAATCCCACGTGCCTGTCTCATGCTTTATTAAATTCTGACAGAGGCCTTGTCTCTACGACCTCCACTGGGAGGCCATTCCACACATCCACCACCCTTTCCGTGAAAGAGTATTTTCTTAAATTCCTCCTAAGCCTATTTCCTCTTAACTTCAACCTATGCCCTCTCATTGCAGAGTTTTCCTTCATTTCAAAAAGGCTCACCTCCTGTATATTAATGCCACTGAGGTCTCTATCACATCCCCTCTCTCCCGCCTCTCTTCTAACGTATACATGTTAAGCCTGTCCCTATTTGTTTTATGACAGAGATCATCTACCAATTTATTAGCCACTCTCTTGAACGACTCCATCCTGTTTACATTTTTCAATAGGTTTGGTCTCCAAAATTGCATGCAGTACTCTAAATGGGGCCTCACCAGAGACTTACTGTATACAAGGGCACTATCACCTCTTGTTTCCTGCTGGTCATCCTTCTCCTTATGCATCCAAGCATCCTTCTGGCTTTGACTGTCGCCTTTTCTACCGTTTGGCCACCTTAAGATTATCAGACACAATCACCCCCAAGTCCCACTCTTCTTTTGAACACAGAAGCACTTCACCTCCTATATTGTACTGTTCCCTTGGATTCTTACAACCTAAGTGCATAACCCTGTATTTCTTAGCATTAAATCTTAGTTGCCAATTATTGGACCAATCTTCAAGCTTTGATCATGCCATCCACACCCTCCGAGATATCCATCCTATTACAGAGTTTGGTATCATCTGAAAACAGACAAACCTTACCAGACAGTACTTCCTCAATATCACTCACAAAGATATTATAAAGAGATGGCTCGAGGACCGATCCCTGCTGTACACCACTGATAACATCCCTTCCCTCAGAGCAAGCTCTATTTGCCACTACCTTGTGTCTCATTTTATTTAACCAGTGTTTAACCCAGTCAGTCACTTTAGGTCCCATACTGAGGGCACTCAGTTTACAGTATTTATCAGTCGCCTGTGCAGAACAGTATCAAAGGCTTTGCTAAAATCCAAGTACACCACATCTAGTGCCCCTCCCATGACCAACTGTTTGGTCACCCAGTCAAATAAATCAATCATATTTGTCTGGCATGACCTGCCTCTAGTGAAGCCCATCCTCAATAACCACTAACTCCTCCCTTCTTAAACTCTGACACAGTCTTCGTCGCTACAACCTCCACCGGGAGGCCATTCCATACATCCATCACCCTTTTCGTGAAAGAATATTTCCTCAGATTCATCCTAAGCATTTTTTCTCTTAACTTTATCTTATGCCCTCTCATTACAGAGGTTTCCTTCATATGAAAAAGGCTCACCTTCTGTACATTAATGCCACAGAGATATTTAAACATCTCTATCATATCCCCTCTCTCCTGCCTCTCTGCCAGCGTATACATGTTGATGTTGAGGTTCATGAGCCTGTCCCTGTATGTTTTATGATGGAAACTGCTGACCAATTTTGTAGCCGCCCTCTGGACCAACTCCATCCTGTTTATATTTAAGTGTGTTCACCAGAATTGCACACAGTATTCTAAATTGAGCCTCAATAGAAACTTGTTCAAGGGCACTATCACCTCTTTTTTCCTCCTGGTCATCCCTCTCCTTATGCACCTGAGCATCTTTCTGGCTTTGAGCATCTTTTCTACCTGTTTGGCCACTTTAAGGTCAATACACTCAATCAGCCCCTAGTCCCGCTCTTCTCAATCAGCCCCTAGTCCCGCTCTTCTTTTGTACACAGAAGCTCTTCACCCTCAGGTTTTTGTGACTCAAGTGCATGACCCTGCATTTCTTAGCATTAAATGTTAGTTGGCAATTTTTGGACCATTCTTCAAGCTTTGCCGGATCCTTCCTCATGCTATCCACACCATCTCTATTACAGAGTTTGTTATCATCCACAAAGAGACAAAACTTACTAGACAACACACTTGCCTCTTCACTTTCCTGACAGCTTTTCCAGCTTCTCTTAGCTTTTCCAAGTATTTTTGCCTGTCTTCATCTTTCTGAGACGTTTTGTAACATATGAAGGCTAACCTTCTTTCCTTACATGTTTCAGCTACTACCTTTGAGAAACAGAGCGGCCTTCTTTCCCCCTTACTTTTACATAATTCTCTAACATAAAGGATTGTTGCCTTTAAAATAGCTCCTTTCATTTTTGCCCAATGCTGTTCTACTTCTTTCAGCAGTTCCCATCCAACTAACTCTTGCTTGAGAAATTCCTGCATGTGCAAAGTTAGGTCTTCTGAAATCTAGGACCTTCAATCTTGAATACGCCCTCTTCTCCTTTGTCTTAATATTGAACCATACCATTCAGTGATCACTAGATACCAAATGATCTCCCACCACAACATCAGAAGCATTCTCCCCTTTTGTAAGCACCAGGTCTAGAATAGCTCCATCCCGTGTTGGTTTCGTTACTCACTGCTGAAACAATTCTTCCTGTAGGAAATTCAGGATCCCTTTGCTTCTAGGCAACCACACAGCAAGGACACCCCAATCGACGTTTGGCATATTAAAAATCACCTATCAGTAGTACTTCCCCTTTCCTAGCTATCTTGTGGATGTCTTCAATTAAGTCTCTGTCCATTCCTTCTGACTGCGAAGATGACCTACATTCTATACCAATGTAAATACATTTTCCTTTCCCTCTTACCAGTTTAACCCACAGTGCTTCTTCCTTATCCCATATATCCTGCAGTTCTGTCAATTTAATATTATTCTTAACATATAATGTCACTCCACTTTTTTTTTTTACTACCCTGTCCTTCATGAATAGATTACAGCCAGGTATAACTATATCCAAATCATGGTTCACTGTGAACCAGGTCTTGACCGCCACTAAATGCAAGTCAGCTTCTATCATGGTAGCCTCTAGATCTAGAAATTTGTTTCCTATTAGTATACAAGGCTCTCCAGATGCTACTCTATTTTCCCTTTTCTATAAGGATATTTGATGTCTTAACATCTTGAGGGTTATTAGTGACTTTGGGGCTTTTCTTATCCATCCCCAGCAAATTTAGTGTAAAGCCCTCTTTAGCCAGTCTGCTACTGAAGACACTTTATCCCTTCCATTAAAGATGGACACCATCACTACTCAGTAGCTCTTGGAAAATCATCCCGTGGTCTAGGAAACTGAAGTGCTTGTGCTGGCTCCATCCACGCAGCCACACATTTAGCTCCAGTATGCAAGCTTCCCTCATTTCATTTTTACCTTCAACAGGAAGGATCGATGGCAACACTACCTGTGCACCTAGGTGCTTCACCGTCTGATCCAGAGCCATGAAGTCACATTTGATATGTTTAGGATACCTTGTAGTTATTTGTGCCAACATGCATAGCAGCAGAGGTTAGTGGTCAGTGGGCTTGATGAGTCTAGGCAATCTTTCCGCTACATCTCAAATTTTGGCACCAAGCAGACAGCGCACCTCCATAGACATCATGTCTGGTCGGCAGATGGGCACCTCAGTACCCCTCAGAATCATCACTACCGTTTGCTTCTTATTGGCCACGATCCAGCAGCTTTGGGATTTTTGATTTTTGTTTCCTCCTGTTTTTTTAGATGTTTTTAGTACGGCTATACATTTAACACGTTAATAACACAGTTAGCATGCTAAATGTTTAACTAGCGTTAAAAATTTTAACGTACTTAATGCATTCCTCTGTCTCCCTATCCCCTGAATCCAGCTTGCCCCATCTTGTTTCCCCGTCCTCTCCCCCTCCTACTGGCTTACTCATTTCAGATGGTCTGGAGCTCGTGCACTGATTCCTTGCTTCTCTCTTCACCGCAGCTGTAGCAGCAGCAAGAAAAAGACAGGCGAAGGGACGTTCTCTCTTCCTGTTCCTGGGTCTGGCACAGCCAGTGGCAGCATGAAGAGGAAAGTCCCTGCGCCTGTCCTTTGCTTGCTGCTGCTACAGCCACGATGAAGTGAGAAGTAAGGGATCGGCGCTCGAGCTCCAGACCAACTAAAATGAGTAAGCAAGTGGGAGGGGACAGGGAGACAAGATGGGGCAAAACTGGATACGGAAGCTGGGGGAAGAGATAGGGCAACGCAGGATATGGGGATGAGGTGAGACGGGGCAGTGCACACTATGGGGGAGTGAAGAGAGAGAGAGCAGTGCACACTATAGGGAGGGGAAAAGATGGGGCAATACAGGATATAGGGGAGACAAGGCAATAATAGATGGTTGGGGTGGGGAGAGGAGAGGGAGAGAGAGGTGGGGCAGTGACAGATGATGGTTTTGTTTTTTGGTAGTGGTGGTGGGGAAAGGAGGAGGGAGTGATGGTAGATGGTTGGGGGGCAGGACCGAGAGACAGAATAACGTTGGATGGTGGTGTATGAGAGGGAACAGATGGGTGATACTGAACAGTGGGGGGAGTGAGAGAGTGGTGATGCTGGATGGTGAGAGGAAACAGAGAGAGATGGGTAGATGGTGGATGATGGAGAGAGAGAAGCAATGCTGGATGGTTGGAGAAAGCGGGAAAAGAGGAGAGAAAGGGGTGATGCTGGATGGCAGGGGAAGAGAGGGATAGATGTGGAAATGGGGGATGAAAAAAAGAAAGAAGGAAGATGGTGGACATCAACAGAAGGTAGTAGAAGGGAAATGCACATAGATGGCAGGGAAAGAAAGAGAAAAGAGGAAGAATTTGCAGCCCATGGATGGAGGGAAAGGGAAGAGTTGGAAACTAGATAGACATGAGAAGGATGCAGAAAAATGGAAGAAAGTTGGACATGAAAGATGGATATAGGGGAGGGAATGAACAAGAAAGGAGGAGAGAAAAGATATAGTGAATGGACAGAAGGTCTTGGAAACAGAGTTCAGAGCACAGAGACAGGGAACAAGATGGTTAGAAAAATAAAATCACCAGACCACAAAGGTACGAAAAATGATTTTATTTTCAGTTTAGTAATTGAAACATGTCAGTTCTTGCTATCTATATTTTGTACTGAACAGGAGGAAATGTGAGTGGGAATGTTTTATGTGATTAATTGAAAGTTTAAAATTTTTTTCACGATTGATTGTGAGATTAAAAATTTTAATCGATGAGCAGCCCTAGTTTTCAGCTCTTCTGCCTTGAGGGCTGCAAACTGATTCTTCAGTTAAACAGAAGATGGAGTTTTGGATAAATATATAATTGTTTAAATCCTTTGCAGTTTGGGTTCAGACCATGTTATAGTATGGAAAGTACCCTTTTTTCAACTGTAGCTGATGCGAAAAGCATGCTATCAAGAGGAAAGGCTATGATTCTCTTACGGTTCGATTTGACAGCAGTTTTCAGCATGGTCTATCACAACATTCTGCTATTTAAATAAAGTTCTCTTTGTGGTTCAGCGAATTTCTGTTCAATAGACACTATAAAGTTTGTTCGTTCTCTCCTGGCGGAAAGTAGTACAGTCCTACTAGTATACACTTTCCCTTCACACATGGAATTTCTATCCATAAGGATTCCATGCTATTTGCTTCATGCAGAATATTTTGTTTGATTCAATTCCCTCTAATATATGGCACAATGCTCCCCCCCTCCACAATCTGATCCATTCCATCATTGGGTATTATTTGTATCATGATAACACAGTATTCCATTGACTATCCTCCTTCTACCAGGTCTCCTAGATGCCTATTATATCTACCTCTTTTATTTTGTGCTATATATTCTAACTCTCCCATCTTATTTTTTAGGCCAAGATGCACTAAAGTCGTCGGAAGAGCCGTTCCCTTACCGAATCCATAGTGAATCGGTAGGGAACGGCTGCGCATCAAGGAAAGGGAATGCAAATGAGCTGCTCATTGCAGCTCACTTGAATTCTCTATTCCATCACTAAACAGTCAGCCAATCGGCCGGTCGAGCAAGCGCAGAGCAGCAAAGCGTTATGCTGGCTGCTCTGCGCATGCCAAATATGCCTCCTGTGCCGCCTGCTGACGCCGCGCCGCTCACCCCCTCCACGGCCTGCTGCAGGCTCCGATGCTGCAGGCTTCATCATTCAACCCCGCAATAATAAAAACTTTCTTTTTGGCCGTCCTTCACTCATCTGAGAGACCTGAAAGTCTCTGAGCCAATCACAGTGTGTTTAGCTGAGCTAAACGCGTTGTGATTGGCTCAGAGACTTCCGGGTCTCTCAGCTGAGTGAAGGACGGGCAAAAAGGAAATTTTTATTATTTGGGGGGGGGGGGGGGGGGAGGCTGCCCAAAATGGACGTCTTATTTGGCCATTATCCACCCCCGCAATAATAAAAATGTCCCTTTTGGGAAAAGGGCTGGATTCAGCACATTCCCACCAGAAGGATGGCAGTACCCTGATACAGAGTTCTTATTGTGAGAGCGGGACACGGGTCACCTGCCACAGAATAGAGCACATCAGCAAGGGAGCTCGCTGCACACGGAAGTGGGAGTTAAAAAAAAAGAACTCTACTCGGCTACTCCGAGAAGAGGATCCGACTTTTACCTTTTTCCACAATTTTTGTTTAATTGACAAAATCTTGAAGGTGAGGGGCTGCAGGCAAGTGGCCTGAAAATTAATTGTGTGTGTAGGGTGGGGGAAGGGGGGTAAATTCTTGAAGGTTCGCCTAGGGTGCCAACCTCCTTGCACCGAGACAAGCTCATCAAACTGCTTGCATTCTTTTCTTTGCAGAAAAGTTAAAACCTACGTACACCATTTATCCCACAAGTCTTCCCTTCAGCGCATGCTCACACACGAGCTAGCTAGTATGCAGGCCAGACATAGCAACCTCTCGAGCAGGCCGGAAAGTCAATGCTGGATAGGTGAATGACGGTGCGGTGCCCGGCGCGCGCTTTTCGGCGTGGGTGGAAGTCAGCTGCAGTGGGTGAAAGAAAGTCTCCAGCATTTAGCATGTCGCAGTCCCGGCTTCTCATATCCTTTCCTGTGTTACCGGTGTAGAGGTGTTTCTTTTTTTTCCCTGCTGTCTTCTGTCTGAACGCACCGGACTGCAGAACAAGTACAAGTATAATTTACACCTTGCTGTAACTGAGCGCTGCCGCCTGCCTCTCTCATCACTGGTGGAGAACTCACGGAGCTTAATAAAGCTTAAGGGTGGGGTTTTTTTAAATAGTGAAGAACGTCCATAAAGGACACACTTGGGCGGTTTTTTGGGGTGAAGAACGCCCATAATGGACGTCCATGATGAGCACTTGGCCATTTTTTCCGCCACATTTCATGAAGTTTTCAATCCCGCGCAGCCCCAACGAGAGGTACAGACCTCTCGCTACATTTTCCACCGTTAAGGCAATCAGAAAATGTTAGTGCATCTCATTACAATAGGGTTTCTACATGATTTGCTCATCTGCATTCTGTTTTCGTTAGCTGCTATCGTCATCGGAAAAGGGCGTTTAGTGCATGCCAGGGTAATCTACTTGCTCGTTAAAGGCTTGTTAAGTTTAGTGCATCTGGCCCTTAGTATTTGTATACACACACTTCAAATTGTGTATTTTCCCTGCATCTACAAGCTGCTCAGAAGTTGATGGGGATAATTTGCTTCCTTTACTCTGCTCTCCCCTTAAACACTCCTGGTTTTGTTTCACCATTGTTGAAACCTCCTACTGGGATTCCTTCAATATCCTGTTTTAATAGTATCCTTTAAGGATATTCCACTCTGAACCATATGCTCCTGAGTGACTGTTGGCTTCTCCTCCACCCCCCAATTCTAGTTTAAAAGTTGCTCTCTCTCCTTTTTAAACATTAGTGCCTGCAGCCTGGTTCCATCCCAGTTAAGGTGGCATCTATCCTTTCAGAATTACCTCCCCTTCCCAGAATGTTGCCCAGTTCCTAACAAATCTAAATCCCTCATTCCTGCAACATCGTCTCAACCACTCATTGAGACTTCAGAGCTCTGTCTGCCCCTTGGGTCCTATATATAGTTGAGCAGGGTGACATGGTAACAAAATACCTATACAACGTAAGGGATCCCTGTGCCCAGTGAATTTTTGAGATTTAAAAATCAGCCTTTTATCCATCTCGATGGACGAGATGTGGTGATAAAGTCCTGAGGATCAAAGTGCCTTCCCTTTAGAAAATGACATATTTAATATGTCTGCCTTTTAGATTCTAATCATTGCACTTTATTTCTGAAGCTACAATGGCATTCCATCCCTGTGGTGGCTGCACTTACTTGAGTGTCTGTGGTCGCAGTTTCTTTCCCTGTTTTTTGTCTGCAAGAGCACTCTCGATATCAGCATGGATCATTTCTGCCTGCAAGAGAAAAAAAACATGAGCCTCATTTCGACACAGCAGAGACCAGGAAGCAACTCCAGCTGTATGAAAGTCGCTGAGCTGCTAGCATCCCTCAGTGTCATGGACCCTGCTTGCTCCTTCTTTACCATGGTATTAGGCTTACTTTCTCCATCTCCTTTCTTTACAGATTTTCCATTTCTTATTTTTTTACAGTAAATAGTGTGCATGTTTGGCTATGGACATGTCCCACTTCCTGAAATCTTTTCCTCTTAGCAAAAGATACTGAAGCATAGGCCATATTGATGGCTTAAATTCATCAGGGTTCTCCTTCCTCAGGTTTCTGGAAAAGATGAGCACAACTGCACCCCAATTTCTCCTATTCTAGAGAGGTGGAAATAATAAGAGCCAGGCAGGAAGAGTAAAGAAATGGTGTGTGAGTCCCTGAGGACAGAGAAACAGAAGGGAATGAGGTGAGAGGCTGTGTGTGACAGCTGCCTGAAGAAAACTATAGGGGAATGAGTAAGGACAGACACCATGCATGATGTCTCCCTGAGGCAACCTAGATGGACAGAAGTAAGAAGGGGGGGGGGGGGGTAGTAAAAATCAAATAAATATTACTTTGTTATTATAAAGCTAGTGAAAAGTTCTTACAAAAGATATATCTAGTGTATTTCAATGCAATTCAACTTGAGCTACTGATGAAAAGGTATAAACTAAATTTAAAACAAATCATGCATTTTTATTAGTTCTATTATTAGAGTGTTAGCATCTTTGTGATGCAGGGCCTTGCTGTTTGTGAATGCCCTTCCCACTGCTTCTGACCTCCACATCACAGTTGAAGAAGTGAATGTCTGGTTTGCTTTGCTCCGAGTCCTGGCACACCAGAAGTAGCACAGAGGAGTACCGCATAGCTGTTGCCACTGTTTGGCAGTGATGGATGATGGACAGTGGGAAGTCTTCCAGCTCTTCCTGTTAAATCAGAGAACAATCAGATTCTATGGTGCATCACAGGATAGACATAAATGTTCATATTCAGAGAAGACAAATGATTGCAGTTCTCTACATGTAATCACAGAGTAACAGAAGGCAGACAACTTAAGACTCTGGCCCATCATCTGTTGCTTCTACTCCATACATGAATTATTTAAAGAAGATAAAATACATGAGCTTTCTAGACCACAAAAACCTTAGTTTCAGATGTCATCCTTCTTTGGATAATGATAATGCAGGTCCAATAAAAGGTACTTTGTTTTATTAGATTATTTATATACTGCCTTTCTGTGGTAGAACCAAAGCGGTTTACATATTATATACAGGTGTTTTTTCTGCTCCTATTGGGCTCACAATCTAAGTTTTTGCACCTGCAGCAAAAACCAGGATCACAAGGAGCCACAGTGGGAATCTAACCCAGTTCCCCAGGTCTCGGCCCCTGCACTAACCATTATGTTACTCCTCCATTTTGCCTTGCACAAGCCTTTGTACATTTTTCATATTCTGAGGCCTATATTAATACAATTTAAAACACATTAAAGTAGAAGTTTGTTTCACTGGTCTGTACAACTTACTGTGCACTTTCAACAGAAAACAATAGCGATGGAAATATTCAGAATGTAATTAAGAATATGAAACCCTAAAGTATTGATTTTATAAGCCCTAGATATTCTCTCCCAGTCCTCAAAGTCTGCCAACAATTCAGGTTTTCAGGATACCCCTAATGAATATGCACGAGAGATTTCTGTATACCTTCTACCTCCACTATATGTAAATCTCTTCCATGCATATTCATTAGGGATATTCTGAAAATTTGACCTTTTGGTGGCCCTTGAGGACTGGGAGTGAAGACCACTGGCATAAGCTTTCACACCTCCTTAAGTTAATACATGGCAAAAGCCCCTTTTGTAGTAAAAACAACCATTAACAACCATGAGTTGCATAGGATAAGTATCTACCAAATTTTGCAGATAAGGATGGAGCAGTTTATGCCCATTCTTTTTGGGCAGAATATCTCCAGCTCTTTTGGTTTGATTGGGGAGCATCTGTGGACAGCAGTCTTACCACAGAATTTGTATTGGACTCGGATCTAAGCTTTGGTTGGGCCACTTGAGGGCATTCATTTACTCCATTGTTGCTTTTGCCTTTGCCTTGTGTTTACAATCACTGTTCTGCTAACAGGGACAGCGAGGTTGTGAAGTTCAAGAGAGATTATGGATGGTATAAAATATAAGCAGACCTTGGAAAAAAAACCTGTTCCATTCTGCTAAGACTGAGGAATTAATATACTCAAGAAACTTACATGTAATGGAAGTAGTGATTCAGATTCAATACCTGGATGTTAGTCATAAGGCCAAAAGGATCCCAAAATATGGAGGAGATATAACTATATTTTGAGATTCCTGTAAAGCAGAACAAGGATTGGACTACACTAGATTACAGTAGGGCCTACAAAACCAGTCACAGAGAGCCATAAGTGGAATGGATTTCAGAACCAAGCTATGAAAATTATCATTGCCCTGAAAACTGGTAGGCTGACGTTCAAAAGGACTGTTATGTTTACTAGCTGCCAGTGAATATACAAGTCCTCTGGCCACCAATTTTCAAAGTCACTATAGGGATATTTCCAGTGAAAACTGCAAGTCTGTGGACACAAAGAAAGCGTAGTTGCTTAACTGTATGTTTTCTGTGTATTGGCCACTGTGGATTTGATGGACCTTCGGTCTGTCCCAGTATGGCAATACTTATGCATTTTAGGATAATGCAGGCACACTGAGTTTCCTCTGCAAGCTGTTTCCACAAAACCATCCCCTCTCGCTTGATAGTCAAACACTTAAGACCATAAGAGTAGCAATACTGGCTCACCCCAACGGTCCATCTAGCCTAGTATCCCGTTTCCAAACAGTGGCTAAGCCAGGTCACAAGTACTTGGCAGAAACCCAATTAGTAGCAACATTCCATGCTACTAATCCTGGGGCAAGCTACTAATGTCTGGCTCAATAGCAAACTATGGAATTTTCCTCCAGGAATGTGTCCAAATCTAGATACATGGGCGTAGTTTGACTGTCTCATATCGGGGGGCAAAGGATAGGGAGAGGCATATTAACATATTCATTTGTTTATGTGTGTGTGTGTGTATATATATATATATATATATATATATATATATATATATACACACACACACACACATAAACAAATGAATATTTTATTCAGAATTTATTAATTGGAATATGTCAGCTTTTGGAAATGTGCATCTGTGATATTTTGCATGTAAGTTTCAATATTTCTAGTATTGCTGCATGCTGAGTCTGACTTCTTGAGGTAACTTTCCAGTTCAGTATTTTGCCTTCATATTTTTTTTTATTTCTAGTTCCTTGTGTCATATCTGTTGTGTCATGTGTGATCAAGGTGCAGTATTCTGCTAGTGTGTAGTATCTGCAGCCCTTTTTCTTTTGTTTTTTTTGTCACTAGGTAGTGTACTGGTGTTTTGGAGCCCGGTGTAACTACAGTGCTGCCTTTCCACGCATAAGGTTGTAGCTTGTCCTGTCCTTGGAATTAGTGCTGTTATGGTTTGAGTATGAGTGGGTTTTTGCACAAGTTTGTGTATAGTGTTTTGCAGTGGAGAGATTGTGTGTTACTGAGGTGGCACCAAAACATCAGAAAGGGTTGTAGAGCCTAAATCATGACACACTACCTCTTGAAGGATCTACATATAGAGCTTATGCATTTCTAAGGTCTACACTGGCATGGTATGGGAAAGGGAGTGGGGAAATACTACTGGAGAGGAAGAGGGAGTTCTGAATAAGGAGGAAAGAAGGAAGGAAGAAAGGAAGGAAGGGAGAAAGAGCTGGCTTTTTTGAGAATAACCATAATGAATATATATGAGATATCTCATACAGTGGGGGAAATAAGTATTTGATCCCTTGCTGATTTTGTAAGTTTGCCCACTGACAAAGACATGAGCAGCCCATAATTGAAGGGTAGGTTATTGGTAACAGTGAGAGATAGCACATCACAAATTAAATCCGGAAAATCACATTGTGGAAAGTATATGAATTTATTTGCATTCTGCAGAGGGAAATAAGTATTTAATCCCTCTGGCAAACAAGACCTAATACTTGGTGGCAAAACCCTTGTTGGCAAGCACAGCGGTCAGACGTCTTCTGTAGTTGATGATGAGGTTTGCACACATGTCAGGAGGAATTTTGGTCCACTCCTCTTTGCAGATCATCTCTAAATCATTAAGAGTTCTGGGCTGTCGCTTGGCAACTCGCAGCTTCAGCTCCCTCCATAAGTTTTCAATGGGATTAAGGTCTGGTGACTGGCTAGGCCACTCCATGACCCTAATGTGCTTCTTCCTGAGCCACTCCTTTGTTGCCTTGGCTGTATGTTTTGGGTCATTGTCGTGCTGGAAGACCCAGCCACGACCCATTTTTAAGGCCCTGGCGGAGGGAAGGAGGTTGTCACTCAGAATTGTACGGTACATGGCCCCATCCATTCTCCCATTGATGCGGTGAAGTAGTCCTGTGCCCTTAGCAGAGAAACACCCCCAAAACATAACATTTCCACCTCCATGCTTGACAGTGGGGACGGTGTTCTTTGGGTCATAGGCAGCATTTCTCTTCCTCCAAACACGGCGAGTTGAGTTCATGCCAAAGAGCTCAATTTTTGTCTCATCTGACCACAGCACCTTCTCCCAATCACTCTCGGCATCATCCAGGTGTTCACTGGCAAACTTCAGACGGGCCGTCACATGTGCCTTCCGGAGCAGGGGGACCTTGCGGGCACTGCAGGATTGCAATCCGTTATGTCGTAATGTGTTACCAATGGTTTTCGTGGTGACAGTGGTCCCAGCTGCCTTGAGATCATTGACAAGTTCCCCCCTTGTAGTTGTAGGCTGATTTCTAACCTTCCTCATGATCAAGGATACCCCACGAGGTGAGATTTTGCGTGGAGCCCCAGATCTTTGTCGATTGACAGTCATTTTGTACTTCTTCCATTTTCTTACTATGGCACCAACAGTTGTCTCCTTCTCGCCCAGCGTCTTACTGATGGTTTTGTAGCCCATTCCAGCCTTGTGCAGGTGTATGATCTTGTCCCTGACATCCTTAGACAGCTCCTTGCTCTTGGCCATTTTGTAGAGGTTAGAGTCTGACTGATTCACTGAGTCTGTGGACAGGTGTCTTTCATACAGGTGACCATTGCCGACAGCTGTCTGTCATGCAGGTAACGAGTTGATTTGGAGCATCTACCTGGTCTGTAGGGGCCAGATCTCTTACTGGTTGGTGGGGGATCAAATACTTATTTCCCTCTGCAGAATGCAAATAAATTCATATACTTTCCACAATGTGATTTTCCGGATTTAATTTGTGATGTGCTATCTCTCACTGTTACCAATAACCTACCCTTCAATTATGGGCTGCTCATGTCTTTGTCAGTGGGCAAACTTACAAAATCAGCAAGGGATCAAATACTTATTTCCCCCACTGTACATATTCATTATGGTTATTCATAAAAAAGCCAGCTCTTTCTCCCTTCCTTCCTCCATATTAGCATATTTATATATTTATATATATATATATATATATATATATATATATATATATATATATATATATATATATATATATATATATATATATATATAAATGAATATGCTACTATGCCCCCCCAAATGAAACAGTCAAACTACGCCCATGGTCCCAGTATGGCAACACTTATGTACTTATGTAAATATTTCATTATAGAAAGGGTGGTGGTTAGGACTGTATATAAATTCAAGAAGGCATGGAACAAAAGCATTGAGGATCTCAGAGGGAGAAGACGGAACTGTAGAGCTTAGTAGCTAGCGCAGCTGCGCAGACTGGATAGACCAACTATCAAAAGTTTTGAATGATTCTATATTTTCTCCCCCTTTCTCAGATGCTCATCCTGCCCCTCTCCGTATCTCATACCTTTGTTGTAGAGTCCAGTAGTCGAATGGATTTATCGTTCACTTCTAACAGCATCTCCTGGGTCCAAATCTTCTCCTTGGCCTCTAGCTGGACAAGTTTTTTGATGGCATCATCAACTGTTATAATAGCTTCACTCTTATCCATCACAAATGTAGCCAGATGCTGGAAATAAAACACAGAAAATGTATGAACTTGGATAAAACAGAGGACCATATTCTCAGTGTGGTCCATTTCCCTTCTGTAATGACTTCTCTGACTCTTCAGACACTGTACTAAATGTGAATGTTGTAAATTTAGCTGGAATTGCAACTTCTGCAGGTTAATAAACACAAATAAAAGAAAACAAAAAAAGAAAATAAGATGAAACCTTTTTTATTTCACCAATTTAATATATTTTCGAGCAGATTTTGAAGGCCAGAAATTTGTTCCTCAGGTCTGGACATAAATGATAGATTATTACAATTTACATGCAAGTTTCAGCAATTTACACCAGCTCTATGGCTGGCATTAAGTGCTCATGCCTAAACGTAAGGCAAGTATGTTACCCAGTATGCTAATATCATCTTGCACCGACCCTGCTAATGTCAGATATTTATTTATTTGTTGCATTTGTATCCCACATTTTCCCACCTATTTGCAGGCTCAATGTGGCTTACAATTTTTCCGTCATGACTTATGCCATTTCAGAATACAGATACAATTGGTAATACATATAGAACATGGATGATATAATGAACAGTCAGGTAACACATATTTAACATGGATTACATACAATTGGTATCACATATTGAATGTGGATTACATAATGAAATTAGACACTACGATATAGGGAGAAAATAATCCGATTATTAAATAAATGATGGTGAATTATGAGAGCAAGGATAGCAGTCTGAGGACTGCTGATAACTTCACCGGGCTTTCCCACCTCAGCTTTACTCAGCATCCAGCTTAAGATGAATCCAAACTACTGACAGATGACGCCCATAAGAAGCGGGAAAATCGGTCAGGATTCAGAACAGTCTGAACCTCGGCAAATGGATATGGGATGGTCTTGATGTGAGCTGAAATCATTTGCTGCAAATTGGAAAAATCTGATCAAATTGAAAATCCCCGCAGTCTCTTGCTCTACCTCCTTTGTCCTCTCTAACTCATCTCCATTATGTAGAAGTCCCATCCAGTTTGGGTCTAGATTTTAGTAACCAAGGAAGGGCAGTGGATGATCTACATATCATTGAATATTGAAGAAAAAATTGACCACAATATGAGATCTTCTGAAATCAGACCAAATGAAGAAAGGGCAAAAAGTAACATGAAAATATTACATTTTGAAAAAGTCAAATTCAAGGATAAACTGGGCAGAGTGTTTTAGTAAGGGCATGTAAGAGAGATTTATTCTTATTTTCTGATTAATATCTTACATGCAAACAATGTATCAAGAAAGAAATTTAACACAAGTTCATATTAATGAGGATACAGAGAGACTTCCAAAAGGAAGGAAGGAAGGAAGGAAGGAAGGAAGGAAGGTGTTTTACATTATTTTGTATATTTGCCAAATGAATGTATATCAATGGGAAACAGAAAATAAAATAAAATTAAACATCTTATGTGATTACACCAAGAAGCTGTCATAAATACCTGATAGGGAGACAGAATGCTTCTCTAATCCACCGAGCCAGTAACAGACTGTAAGAGGGTGCTCATGGAAGTTAAAATTAGCAGTTAAAGAAATATTACTACACACAGCAATGCCATTCTACATGAATAATAAAAACCTGACAGAGTGCTCTGGATCCTTTTCTGGATGAGATCAGAAACACTGCAGAACATTATTCGGAAGTAAGCTTACTGCATAAAGACCAGCAGATTCCCTACATCATTATTGTATGCCTAATAAATACTCAGCTGCCTTATCTATTTTGGCAGGACTACTGCAAAAATGTCAAGTTTCACTCAACAAACCCCCCATTTACTAAGCCACGTGGTAATGCCGACACAGCCCATTCATTTTTAGGCTCTGTCACTCTCTCATTGTGGGCCCCTTCTCTCACTCATTGTGTGTGCCACACTCATTTGAAAGCTCTCTCATTCGCACAGCTTCTTCTCTCATTCATTAGGAGTGTGTTACACTCAGCTGAAGGCGCTCTCGTTCTCAATCTGTCAGCCCCTTCTCCAACTCACTAGGAATGTGTTACACTCACCCAGGGGGTGGACTGACCATTAAGACAATAGGGCAATGCCCAAGGGCCCACAACAGTAGGGGACCTTTTTTCCATAGCTTCCATCACCGTTTTTGATAAGTGGTTAGGGGCCCATGATCCTTAATGACCAGATCTCTGTCAGCCCACCCATGCACTTAGCTCAAGACTCTCTCACTCATTAAGAGTCTGTCATACTCATTGAAGGCTCTCTCACTCGCATACTCTGAGCCTCTCACTCATTAGGAGTGTGTCACACTGAAATGAAGGCACTCTTGTTCTCTATCTGTGAGCTCCTTCTCCAACTCATTAGGAATGTGTTATATTCACCCAGGGGAGGACTGACCATTGAGACAGAAAGGCAATGCCCAAGGGGCCTATTCTCCCCTAGCTGCCATCTATTTTAATAATTTTTGATAGGGGATTAGGAGCCCATGACCCTTAGTGCCCAGGGACCCAAATCACTGTCAGTCCACCTCTGCACTTACCTTAAGGCACTCTCACTCTGAGCCCCTTTCCTCACTCATTAGAAATCTGTCATACTCATTGAAGACTCTCTCACTTGCACACTCTAAGCCTCTTCCCTCCCTCATTATGAGTGTGTCACACTAATTTGAAGGTTCTCACACTCTGAGTCCCTTCACTCATCACAGCCTCAGTGCCAGTGAACTGATCCTGATCACTGCATTCATGACAGGCGGCCTAAGAGAAGAAAAGTGGCCCAAGCAGTAGGAAGCAGTCAGAGCACAACTTGCTGCCTTCAGTGGTTGACTGGCTCAGTTAGCTCCTGAAAACCAATCAGCTCTGAGGAGTAGGTCTTATGTAGCTCTTTTGAGAATCACTTTCTAAAGTTCAGGAGGGAGAGTTGAGCAAAAAAAAAAAAAAAAAAAAAATAGAGCCCTGTGTCTCCCCCACTTTGTGTGTCTCCTCCTTCATGTTTTTCTGTGATTCAATGGCTCTCCCTCTTCATTTCTATCTGTATCTGTGGCAGCCTGCCTCTTTCCTTCTGTGACTCTCTCTGCTTCTCCATCTCTATGAATGTGTGTGTCTACCTCATTCCATCAGTGCTTGTGTATACAGTAGGGATGGGCTGTCATCTGCACTCTTTTTAAAGAGTGCACACTGTGTGAAAGCGGGGCACTGTAAGACAAGCAAGCTTTCTTTCACTTGATGTGCACTTTTTTTTTATTTGAACTCGCATACAATAAATACATCAAAGAATACTTTGAATAAAGAGCCATAAAAAGAAATTCAACAAACAAAAACTGAAATTTGAGACAAACATTTGACTATATAGTCCACTAATGGGTGAGGCAAGAATCCCATTACCCCTGAGGAAGAAGGGCTTAATACAGAAAACAAAGAAAACTAGCAAGTTGAATGTCAATTACTACAGTTGCTCAGCATTAAAGAGGCAGCTCTTTCTCCATTAACAACAGAACCTTTGCCTTCTAAGAAAAAATGCAATTGAGAAGAATCATAAAAAAATAATAAATGACCAAACAGAACAACATATTTGCAGGGATATTTAAATTGAAACTTAGCCCCTAACTCAATAACTCGCTGACAAAGGTTTAGGAGTTGCTTTAATCTGGATTAAGTAGACCTAGCCACATCAGGAAAAATCAATACTTGCCCTCCAACAAAATTTAAGTCTTTAGTTTTAAAGTAGTATTAAAACATCCTTATCTGGTTGGAAAACAGAAAGTCACTAATAAAATAGACCTTGTAATAACTTTTTCGTGGGACTTCTTTAGAATGCCCACCAGGTCCAAACTATCTGAAGAAAAACATCTACTGCAGACAGGTCTCTTTCAGGAGTAGACTGTTTCCTTGAAGTAGGAAGATCGTAAATCCTATGTAATGGAGGAAAGCCTTCAGCTGTATATTTAGAAACCTCTTTCAAATATTTATAGAGCAACTCTTTAGGTGATAATGGCATTAATTGAGGAAAGTTTAACAAACAAGTTCCATTTTGTATAGTTCTCAAAATTCACCAACTTTCTCTGAAATAACATTCACTCTTGCAAAACTGTTGCACTTGACCTGAAAGTTCTTCAATTTTCCCTCCATTAGAAGTCACGGTTTCCTCCAATTTCTGGATCCTGACAGCATTTTCACCAGTAGTTGGCAAGCATAAGGCACATACCTTATATAGTGAATCTAAAGCATTCCAGATGGAGTCAAGAGTCACCTCTATCGGTCTCACCAAAGGAGGAATAACTAATCTCCTCCCTAGATCATCTAAAGCTTGTCCAGGAGAGAATGGGATAGAACCTCTGGTTCCACATATAAGAACTCCAGAGGTGGAAGGCAGAGCCAGCACCCCCAACAGAAACTGCAACCAGCGGTGTAGTTCCAGCCACTGACAGTATCTCAAGCATTGCTATATCAGAGAGTGCTGGAGGAATAAATGAACCAGCCAGGCTGAGCGAAGCATCACTCCCCAAATGAGGGTTCATCCTCTTGCCCTGTGCAGAAGGAATGCCCGAAGCGGCACTCTGGTGCACAAACTGCTAAATCTCCGTTTGTCACAGAAGGGGAACAGAAAGCAAGCTGAAGGGAGCCTGCGACTTCCCTTTTCATTTAGGCATAAAGGGGCAGGTAAGCTACCTCTAAGGGCAATGGAGCACAGTTATTAGTGTCTTTGCCCGATGGCCATCTCCCTCTGTAGTTCCCATTTTTTAAAAATTCTCCCACACCCATAGTTGAGTCACTCCATTTCCTTAGTGTCATTTTATGCTAAAGGTTTACGTTCTCATAACACATCTCTTTGATCCTGAATTAGGTTTTTTTAAAATCTCTATAACCTTAGGTCTATCAGATGTGTCCTGAATTCCAATGCACGTCACACTCTTATCATGCCTTTGTTGGTTCAACACTCAATTACCGTACTGTGATCCATAGGAGCCGACTCTGTGGGTGCTGTGGGTGCTTGAGCACCCCCAATATTGAGAAAATTCCTTGTATGTGTCCAGGGAGGGGTTATTTCCATTAAGCTTAGCACCCCCCAATAATTTTGAAAAGTTGGCACCTATGCTGTGATCTTTGCTGGCCTTGCTTAATCAGTAATAAAGTGACTTCAATCTCTTCAGAACACAGCAGCCCATTTTCTCTGCCGTGCCCATAGGTGTGACCATGTGTTCCCTCTTTTTTTGTCAGCTTCACTGGCTCCCGAAAAAATACAGTACAATTCAAGGTTCTTGTTTTAACTTTTCAGGCCCTTTATTTTGGTTCTCCCTCATACTCATCCTTCCTTCTTTTTCCCTATAACCCCCTCCTGTGCCTTATGTCCTGTTAAAGATCATCACCTTTCCTGGCCCTCCCAAGACCCTTATCTTTGGAACAATCTGCTTATTCCTTTGTGTGCTGCTAAACTCATCTTTTTGGTAAAGCTTTTGTTTGATAGTTATGATTGTTTATCCGCCCTTGATATACTGCTACATCTGAGGACAGAACTGAGTGGTTTACAGAATAAATTGATAGAATAAAAATTGAGACTAAGAAAGGAACTGTGATTTGTTAGATAGGACAATGGGGAAAACACAGCCAATCATGCAAGAATTCCTTGGAAAACAAGGGTAGGAGAAGGGGGAAGAAGGGAAAAACTGTAAACATAGATCCAACAGCCACTACTGGGCACTGAAAGCCTGATTAAAAAGCCATAGATTGTAGGCCTTGGATTCTGCAATTGGAACTGAACTTTTGTTTCTTGTATCTTTCTCCCTGGAATGCCTGGCTCTTTCCTATTTGAATTATAGTTCTTTTCCATCTTTTCTACTTGATTTTATATTGTAAACAACTTCGACTTGTCTCATAAACCACAAAATATTGTAAATGGGCAATATTTGTTAACTAGTACAAAAGGCCCGTTTCTGACACAAATGAAACAGGCGCTAGCAAGGTTTTCCTTGGATTGTGTATGAGAGTGACTCTGCGAGAGAGAGAGAGAGTGAATGTGCGAGTGTGTGTGTGTGACAGAGAGAGAGTGAGACTGGGTGTGAGTGTGTCTGTGAGAGAGAGTGTGTGGGTGAGAATGAGAGTGTGTGCCAGGGGCCCCCCCTCCCAGTTCCAGGGTCATCCCCCCTCCCTCCCTCCGAGTTCCAGGTTCGTCCCCTCCCTCCCTCCGAGTTTCAGGGTCCCCCCTCCCTCCGCGTTTCAGGGTCGTCCCCTCCCTCCGAGTTTCAGGGCCTCCCTCCCTCCGAGTATTCTTCCAGCTGCACTACAGGCTGCTGATGAGCCGGCGGCGGGTGTGGCTCCTGATCGCCGCAGCCTGGCTGCTGCCGCCCTGCTCTTTCCCATCGCCATCCCTGGTGGTGCTGTGATCCGCATCTACTTCTCGCGGGCCTTGCTGCTCTGTAACCTGGACTACGCCAGCAACGTGCCCTACTCGCTGCTGCTGACAGCGCTCATCTTCTTCCCCTGCTTGGCCATCGTCACCGTGACCAATGGGCGCCTTTTTTCGCAGGTTCTGATGTGGTCATCATAATGGGTACGGTGATGTCAGCCTGTGCTACGGAGTCTAGCAGACCAACTCGGAAGAAGTCACGAACACAGGCAGCAAGACCAATAGAACACTGGAGGTGAGAATTATTATATAGGATATTTATTGTATTTGTTTATTGCAGATTTCTAGTTTACCTAATCACTAGGCGGGTTACAATTCACATAAAACAATACAAACTTTACAAGATATGACACAAACAGAGGTGTCAATCAAATAGAGCCCCCTCATTCAGTACTACTTCTCAACCATCACTGCTGACCATATGCATGCACAATAAATAAATAAATAAAATAGTTTTTAACTGTGTCTTTAGAAACTAGCACTGACAACACCATCTGCAGTTTGTTCCATTCAAGAAAATGTAGATTCCCTCGTCTCTACTAGATGTATCTTTAATAAAGATGGTAAAACAAGTTGATAGCAGAGAAAAATGGAAGAAAACTGTACATAAAAGATCAGTGCAGTAAGTGAAGAAATTGCACATAAAATAAAATAAAATGAATGAATGAGCAGGAGGCTCTGGAAACTGAGTTAAAAGCAGAGACAGATGGAAGTGAAACCAGGGATCGGAAAAAGATGAATAGAAAAATAAAATCACCATACAACAAAAGGTAGGATTAATGATTTTATTTTCAGTTTAGTGATTAAACTATGTCAGATTTGAGAATTTACATTTTCTGTCGTTATGTTTTGTACTGTACAGGAGGAAATGCATTTCTCTCTAGTTCTCTGGCACTGCGCTGCATGCATTCAGCTTAATTTCTGTATACATTAGTCCTTTTAGTTTGTGCTCACTTTTCCTGTATTTGAAGAGGAATTGTGTTCTGCTGGGGACAGATGCATCATGGTCCCACATAGGAAGATATTTCTGCCCTTTAGGGCCTAAAATGGCCCCGACTTAAAAACTAATGAAGACTACTGGCAGTGCCGTAGCGAGGGTGCCTGACACCCGGGGCGGGTCGCCGCTGCGCACCCCACCCCCGGGGTGCAGGGCATGGCGCCCCCCCCCCCGGAGCACTCCCCTCCCGAAACGCACCCTACCTTTCAGCGGGGAGCAGGCGGGAGGGCCGATCCACCCCAGTGCACGTCACTGGGAGCTGCGTCGGCTCTGCTGCTTCCCTGCTTTCTCTGCCCCGGAACAGGAAGTAACCTGTGAGCCGACACCCCCCCCCCCCCCCCCAGCGCGTGCACCCGGGGCGGACTGCCCCACCCTTCCTACGCCATTGACTACTGGTATAGGGGGATAGAGAGTTAGGTAGTGTTTCAAGAGTATGTGTATTAGAATCACAATATACGAAAGGAGGAGTGGTAATAGCGGGGAGATATTCGTTGGTATGTATGTATGTATGAGGCTTTGATAAATGTGTTAGAAAGGTGTACAAAGTGTGTGGGTGGATATGTGGATATGTGAAAGAGTGTATGTGATGTGGGTATGGGAAGTATCTGTATGTGGAGATGTTTTTGTGTGATCAACATTGTTCTAACAGTTTGCTGACAATTGAGAAGGATATGTGTGCGATGTGCCTAGATAGCAATTGGTTCATTGATGTCTAATTTCATAAATGTGAAAGCATGAAAAGCTAAGTGGTTGAAACCTTTTGTAAAATCTCTCTTTTATATTAAGTAGTGGCATCACGTAGATAGATATCTACATGATGCCACTACTTATATCTTTTGATATAAAAAACTCACCCACATTCCTCTTCTACTGACTCTACAAATTAGGGTCAGATTTTTTGTTTCTTATTTATATAAAGTCAGAACTATACTTTATTCTCTTGATTTTGAGGAGGAGATTATAAGACCTATTTCTACTACTATTAATCATTGCTATAGTGCTACTAGAAGTACACAGAGCTGGACTTTCTCTGTCTTTAGTGGGCTTACAATCTAAGTTTTGCTTTTTTTTTTTTGTACCTGGAGTAATGGAGGGTTAAGTAACTTGCCCAGGGTTAAAAGGAGCTGCAGTGGGAATTGAACTCAGGATCTTAGTCCGCTGAACTAACCATTAGGCTACCCCTCCATTGCTCCTCAGTTTAGAACAGAAGTCATCTAGAATTAGGATAATTTGCTCTCTCATTCAAAGTTTGTTCCTAAATTGGATTTTCTCGCTCTATCGAACACCTGCAGCTGAGAAGTTGAAAGTGTATAGTACTTAAATTCCACCCCTGGTTTAAACAGAGAAATTGCAGGACAGCTTCCACAGTAATGAATTCATCTTATTGTATACTTGGTAGAACTTGTCCTGGTCTTCTGCAAAAATGTAACCCCATATTTAAGGTGCAGAAGGGGAACTACTGGAAGCACCTGCAACAGAGATTAAAGCTGATGAGGGGTTCAGCTGTAATTAGGGCTGCACAAAAGATGGCAGAGGCTCTCTTGAGTTTACCTCCCTGCAGCCTCAGTTCTGCCATGCCTGTCTCTGGAAAAGATTTGTTTGTATATTGGACGTCTGTGTCATGTTGTCCCTGTCCCTCTTTTCCTCTGTGGTATACATGCTCTGGCCATGAGTCTGTTTTATCTTCTCCTCTTTTGGCTTTGATTTATCCCCTCAAGAGGAACAGTACATGGAAATGGAAAGAGAAAGGGGATGGGATATACTATCTTTCTGTGGCTACAATCAAAGTGGTTTACATATTATACACAGGTCATTTCCATTTATTTATTATTTAGTCTTATATCCCACATTATCAATGTAACAGGATCTGTACTTATTATATATATATATATATATATAAAGTAATAATAAATATAAACCTGAACAGAAATGCAAATTCTAATACCACCGTATAGAGTTAAGGAATTAACGAGGAGGAAGTCAATTTGAAGGTAATTTTTTTTTGTAACATGTCATCTAGGCTGTCAAGTCACATAAGCACATATGTTGCGTCTATTTTAAAACTGCCTATGCACCATTACAAAATTGTTTACTTTATTATTTAGATTTGCTCACACCTTTTTCAGTAGTAGCTGAAAGTGAGTTACATTCAGGTACACTGGATATTTTTCTGTCCCAGGAGGGCTCACAATCTAAGTTTGTACCTGAGAGAATGGAGGGTTAAGTGACTTCTCAAGATCACAAGGAGCAGCAGTGGGGTTTGAACTGGCCACCTCTGGATTGCAAGACCAGTGCTCTAACCACTAGGCCATTCCTCCACTTTACCCCAGTGCTTATATTCCGCTCACACCTCGAGAGGTTCGAAGCGGATTACACAGTAAAGAGAATTCAACAAGATTACATTGGGAAGAAAAGTTTCATAGCAGATTAAAGAGTCAGTTAGCAGGTAGATAAGTCAGTGTAATACATAGATGCAGTGAAAAGGACTTCAGTTTGACGTTAGACATACTGAAAAAGTCATGTTGGGGAATCAGATTTACGAGGAGTTTGGCAAGACATATTTCTTGAACAGAACGATTTTAAGGCTTTACGGAATTGAGTGTACAAGTTGATGTTGAGCATTGGTGTCGGTAGGGCTTTCCAGAACTTGGCAGCTTGGTAAGAGAATAGGCTTGAGAAAAGTCTCTTGAGTTGAAATTCTTTGAAGGATGGGAAGGATAATTTTAGAGAGTTTCTTGTCCCGTAAAGAGAACATGTATTGGGGAGCACAGCCCTGAAAGATTTTAAAGACAAAACAACAGAGTTTAAAGATAATTCTGGCCTCTACCAGTAGCCAGTTTAGCTGGGCATATAGGTGAGAGACCTTGTTGAATTTTTTCAGACCATAGATTAGTCTTATGGCTGTGTTTTGTGTTGTCTGTAGTTTGCATATTAAGCTTTTAGGACAGTTTAATTAGAATAGTGCAGTAGTCTAGCTGAGTTAGAATTAGAGCTTGTACCACGAGTCTTGTGTAAAATAAGGTTTTGGTCTATTGTAATGCCTAGGATTTTGAGGGAGGGCTCTAGTTTGTAGGATAAACCATTCACTAAGAAGGAACTGTTTTGTTCTATAGTAGTGTTATGGCCCGTCAGTAGGAATCTTGTTTTATCACAATTTAGTTTTAATTGGTTCATTGCCATCCAGTTTGTGATTAGGGTGATGCAGCCCTCTATATGTTGTTTTATTGAATGTTGTCATTTGTTGGAATTAGTATGGTGATGTCATCTATGTATATAAATGTTCTGAAGCCCGCTGCTTTGAGAGTGGCGAGCCCTGGGGGCTCTTTCTAAGTATGTTCCATTCATCCTAATTAGGTAAGATCTGCTTGTTAGGAAGCCTCAAAACCAGTTTAGTACATGACCTGTTGTTATGCTGATGTTGTTTAGGATCATTAGGAGCAATTTGTGATCTACCACATCGAAGGCACTTGAGGGTTCAAACTGCACGATGTGCTTTCTTCCTCTTGGCCCGAAGGGTGTTTATACCATGTATCAGATCACAGAGTGGTTTTGGTGCTGAAATTTGAATCCTGATTGTGAGCTGTGTAGTATATTGAATCTCTCCAGGTATTCAGTTAGTTGTATGGTGACTATTCCTTCCATTAACTTTATCAACTAAGATTTAATGCTAAGAAATGCAGGGTCATGCACTTGGGTTATAAGAATCCAGGGGAGCAGTACAATATAGGGGGTGAACTTCTTCTGTGTACGAAAGAAGAGCGGGTCTTGGGGGTGATTGTATCTGATGACCTTAAGGCCAAACAGGTAGAAAAGATGACACTTAAAGCCAGAAGGATGCTTGGGTGCATAAGGAGAGGGATGACCAGCAGGAAAAATGAGGCAATTGTGCCCTTGTCTCTGGTGAGGCCCCATTTAGAGCACTGTATGCAATTCTGGAGAACGCACCTACAGAAGGATATAAACAGGATGGAGTCGGTCTAGAAGGTGGCTACAAAATTGGTGAGTGCTCTCGGTCATAAAACATATAGGGACAGACTTAGGAACCTCAACATGTATAAGCTGGAACAGAGGCAGGAGAGAGGGGATACGATAGAGACGTTTAAATAACTCAGTGACGTTAATGTACAGGAGGTGAGCCTTTTTCAAATGAAGGAAAACTCTGGAACGAGGGGGGATACAATGAAGTTAAGAGGAAACAGGCTTAGGAGGAATCAAAGAAAAAGCTCTTTCATGGACAGGGTGGTGGATGAGTGGAATGGCCTCCTGGTGGAGGTCATGGAGACGAGGACTGTGTCAGAATTTAAGAAAGCATGGGACAGGCACGTGGGATTCCTTAGAAAAGGTGGAGTTAGTGGTTACTGAGGATGGGCAAACTGTATGGGTCACTTGGCCCTTATCTGCTGTCATGTTTCTATGTTTCTATCAGGAATGGTATAGATGCTACAGGTCGGTAGTTGTTAACATTGGCCCTTGATTCTTGGGGGGGTTTTCGTATGGGAGTGAGGATAATATTTCCCAATGATGGTGGAAAGGAACCTCTGGATATGGAGTCGGTCAGCCAGTTGTAGATAAGGGATTTGAACTTTGGAGAGGCGCAGCTCATGAGGTTTGATGGGCATATGTCTATTCGGGAGTGGGATTTGGAGAATTTCCCAGTTAGTCAATCTAATTCGGACCATTTCATGGTGTGGCAGTTATCCCATGTCATATCCGTGGGTATTACCATGTCAGAATGTTTGGTTACTTCATATTCCTTTTTGGTATTGTTGAATTGTGCTCTGATTTTGGTTATTTTCTCTTTGAGATGGAAGGCTAGTTGCCCTTTTCTGCTGGAAACTGACAATTTGAAAACATGCATGTGAAGTGTTTGGTAAGGTTTTCAGTGAACCAATCTGGTGGTTGTTTCATCATATAGTTAAGACAGTTATCTAGTAGACCGTTTGCATGTGCATATTTTGTCAGTAATGTCTTGATTGTGCTGGTTGTGGATGTCTTGAAGGAGGACTAGATTCTGTCTGCCTTGATGTGCACATTGTGGGTTTCACAGTCGTGTAGAAATTCTGTGATGGATGTTTGTTATCACAAGGTTTGATCTAGTTTTTACTATTTTTTGTTCAAAATGTTGTGCAAGTTCATCTGCAGTTGGTGATGTTTCATATGATGCTAGTACAGTTTGGGTTTTTAGTAGGCTGTTCATAAGTTTGAATATTTTCTTCACATTGATTTGTTCTGGATTTGCATATGTACTATAGTGTTCTGCTTTCACTTTTTTTTTTAATGTTGTTGTTATATGTTCTTGTGGACTTTCCTCCAAATTGTTTTGCTTATGTCTGTTTTGTTTTTGGACCATTTGCTTTCTAGTTTCCTACAGAGTTTCTTCATGTGTATGAGCTCATTATTAAACCAGGGGTGTGGTTGTTTTTTAGTTCTTGTTTTCTTTTTGAGTGGTGCTATTTTCATCAGCGTATTTTCACTTACTTCATCCCAATTTCTCAAGAAGTGGGTGTTATTGGGTGATATGTTTCTTTGGTCGTTCATTGCTGTCATCCAGATGGTGCGATTATCTGCCTTCCCTCTGGTTGTGAAGGTGTGTGGTGTTCTTGTTTTTCTGTTCTTGTTGTAGTAGGGTGCAGGTTGTCAAGTCTACATTCTTGGCAAGAAAAATTAAAGAAGTCTGTACTAGCTGTGCGCCGTTTCCCTGGTGGGCAATAGAATAGTATGTATGTCAATGGGTTTAATAGGGTGATGTTCTCTATTTTACATGCCATTATATCTAGGTCTGATGAGTGAAGTGAGTCAGAGTGATTTTAAACATCTCGTTCTACATAAGGCCTAGACCTCCTCTTTTCTTTAGTTTTCTCAGGACAAGTAACAATTTGTAGCCTGGAGGACAGATTTCATTTAAGAGTGGGTCACTGTCAGAACACAACCAGGCCTGGTGTGTGGAGTTCTATCCAGTCTGATTGTAGTGGTTTTGTTTCCAAGTGACCTCGCATTTAGCTAATAGGCAGAAACTGAGATGGTTATAGAGGGCGTTTATTCTCCAGGCTCGATCTTATAAGGGATTATTTTTGTGTTTTGGTAGGTTGATGGTATTGTTTGTCCCTGTGTGTGCATGCATTCTGGTGTTTGTTAGTGTTGTGATGTTCTGTTGCATAAAGTCTGGATAATCAGATAGGAGCCTTATGATTTGGTGGTTAGGGTACGTGTGCAGTGTGTGTGAGGGAGTATAAGGGCGGTGGTCGAATGTCAGGCCTGAGATCAGGATCCCCAGTATTATCAAGAGTATTACTCAAAAGCTGACACACAAAGCTACATCTGCTCCAAGGTAGGAGTAATATTGTGCACATATGTACCAGTAGGAATCTGTGCTTCTGTGAATTTTATTTTTTTTTTTTAATGTAGGGAAAATAGGAAAGAAACATGAATGAGGGGCAGTCCTGTCCCCACTTCATCAATTCTCCATCCCTGAGAAATTTGTGTGTCTATACTACATAAAAGCAGAGCATTCTGAGTGCCTAATTTTTATGCATATATAGCTGTGGACAATTTTATAAGCACCTATTTGAGCAAATAAAATGCTGCTCTATATACTCAAGTCATAATATTACCCTTGTAAATTCAGTGCTGTTGCTTAGAGGGATGGGCAACAAGTCCAAAGTATAGTAGAGAAACACAAGAGGGAGGTGGACCTTGGTACAGACGAAGTGGAAGATGAGGAGCTAGGAAAGCTTCAAAAGCAGTTCAAGGAACAGGAGAGGGTGTGGTGTGCAATAGGCAAGAGCAGTAGAAGGAATCATTTTCACATAGAGCTTTCATTTCTGTTTTAAAGACTCGTACAAGGAAGTCTGGGGGACATATGGTGACAGGGGAGGTATTTAGGAGGATAAACATCTTTACAAAAGGTATTGTGACCTTTAGTCCTTGGTGCAAGTCCAATTTAAACTGGTATTTAAATCTGGGAAAGGGAGGTGCACGGATTTATGTATGTCTTAATTGTACAGGTTTTATGTATGTCTTAATTGTACATTGCCTAGGCATCCGAGGTTAAAAAAATATATATTGAAGAACAAAACCCCAAAATAAATCAGTGAAAAAAAAAAAAGCAGGAAACAAAAGTTGGGGAAAGAGAGCTGCTGAATAATTACTTGATTAAAATTTTTTTAAAAAGAGCCCTGCGGTAAACAAATATGTCAAGTTACACGCATCTGCTGTGTGACACACATATTTAGGCCCCTTCTGCAGCTCACATATCTAAATGTGTTTGTCACATGCATTTACTCTGCTCGCCGCTGCCACAGTTGGCATATCTCTCTGCTTTTATTCTTCCCATTAGGCAGTTGGTATCTTCACTCTGCACACCCTGCTCCCAACTCACCACAAGCTTTGCCTGTCTGGCTGGTAGCATTGAAGATGCTCCTCCTGACCAGCACAGGCCTCCTTCCCTTTGTCACAGCTGACCCACCAGAAACAGGAAGTTGTATCAGAGGAGGAGGATGGCCAACTTTGGCAGAGGGAAGTAGGCTTGTGCCAGCTGGAAAGAGCATCTTCAATGCTGCTGGCCAGACAGGCAAGGCTCATGGTGCACGGGGGTGGGTGGGGGGGGGGGGGGGGGTTGGAGAGTGAGAGGTGCCAATCCACACATGGTGGATGGAGTAGGGGAGGAAAAGATGTCCAGGGTAGGAGGCAGAACAATGCTGTACCCAAAGGCAGGGGGCAATGCAGGAAGGAGAAATGAGAGAAGGATGCTTGCTGGACTCCATGGGGAAGGGAGGGGTTGGGATGAAGAAGAAGAAATGGGAAAGGAAGAACAGAGAAAGATGCTAGACTCGGAAGGGGGGGGGGAGTAGGAGGAAGGGATGAGAGAGGGAGATGCTGGCTACTGGGGTGAAGGGGGGGAGCAGGAAGGAAAAAGATGGTGGTTGGGGGCAGGGGGACAGAAAGGAAAAATACTGGACCCTGGGGGTGAAGGGACAGGAGAGAAGGAAAAGAGATGCTAGCCCCTGGGGGTGGAGAGAAGGAAAAGAAATGATGGGGTGGGGTGTTGGGGGGCAGGAGGAAAGGAAGAAATATGCTGGCCCCTGCAGATGCAGGACAAGAGGAAAGAAACATAGATGCTGGCTCCTGCAGATGGTGGGGGGACTGGAGAGAAGAGAGATGGAGAGAGGATGCCTCAGAGGTGGGGGTGGGTGGTGTGTGGGGAGAGAGAGGACACAGAGGAGAGATGATGAACAGGGTAATAAGGACACAGAGGAGGGAGAATGCCAACATAGCAGGAGGACAGAGGCAGGGACACAGAGGGGACAGAGTGGATAGGGATGTAGAGGGAAGATGAATGATGGACATGGAGAGAGAAGAAGTGCCCTGGCAAAAGAATTAAAAGAAGAGAGAATAAAGCAGAAACCTGACAACAAAGGATAAATCATAATAAATAATAATAAATAATTTTATTTTCTATTTATTGATTAGAATGTTTATGGAATGTACGTATGCTAGAGCTGGTTTAAGATGTGGCTGATACCCACGAGAGAAACTGCATAGCGGTGGTAAGTCTCCAGTTTTGGGATGGGCCAACGTTGGCAACTTTAGGTAAACTAACACACAACACTAGCAGTACTATGGTGTCTATTTCAAAAAAAGGGGGGGGGGGAGTTGTCACTGTTGTGCCCATGTTTCGTACTCTCCTTCTCGCCACCTGGTGGCCAGACCTGGTGGCTGCTATGGACTGTCTGGTTACTGTCACCCGTTCCAGATTTCAGCCCAGTCCGGTCCGGATCTTCCAGACTTGTTCTTTTTGTTTGAACCTGCACAGCACCTGTAGTTGCCTGGTGATTGCTGCAGCTGAGCCTCAGCTGCTGCTGGGCTTATTAGCCATTTGGAAACCTTTCTGCTTTGCCTTGCCTTAGGCCCTGGTTTGTTGGTGCTTGCTGCACTTCTGTTCTTGCTTGTGATTCTTGTTTGTTTCTAGTTAGTCTGTGTGTAGTTTAGATTAGGGTTGTTTGTTTCTTAGTCTTGTTCCTTGTTTGTAGTTCTTTGTGTAGTTCTTAGGTTGTCTGTGTCTCCTGTCTTTAGTGGTTGCTTGCAGCTTTCAGTTCTGTCCTTTCGCTTATCCGTTCCCTGCCTTGCTGCCCCCTGTATATTCCTTTCCCCTCTGACCCTCAGTCCCTAGTTGGGATCCTGTTCCTGCCCTGTCCTATAAGTTCTGCCGGCTGCCTGCAGCCAGGAGCTCAACTCCTGGTGAAAGGTGGCCATGTGCAGGTGAAGCCTAACTGTTTGTCAGAGTTCTGCCTTGTCTCTGGTGTGGGGTGGGTTTGCCTGCAGCTGCCACTCCTCAGCAGTGGCCCAAGGGCTCACAAACCTAGTTCCTGCTGTGAAAACGTGACAAAAGTCTCAACTGTTGCGGCAATCACTTAGAAAAATTCTTTGGTTGCACGCAAAAAAAGTCATCATCGACTTGAAAAACCTCCCGTAGCTATTAATATTTTTTGATTATTTTTTTATATATGTCTTAAATATTCAAAACACTGTTCATGCATCAATTTTTTCTTTGATCACAGTCTTACAAAAAGTGCCTCAATACACTTATCTTTTGAAAGCACGCTCCAGCTTGTGTGTTGATTACAATGGTCCCGTTTCGATATTCTTCTTCAGTCAACCAAACCGCAAAACATCATTGAAGCTTCCTGCTGGAGATTTCATCTACTGGTTAAAATAGAGTGAAACAGCTGTTGGAGCTGTTGGAAGTGCTTCTCCCATAGAAACGCATTGTGACATTTTTTTGGCGGGGGTTCATTTATCTTCCAGCTCACTGAAAGAGATTTGATAAGGCAGGAGAAGGCCTGAGGTCACAAGGCTCAAGCCATCTCCACCGTGCAGCCGCCATATTGGTACTTCCAAAACAAACTATCAGCTGCTACATCCACATTGTCGTTGCATATTGTTATTTTATATCAGTTATATTTAAAAACATGCAGACTTGTGCAGCTTACAGATGTACACAGAGAAACTATCACAACGGAATAACCTTTCATCAGAGTAGTAATTTATCCTAAATCTTAATCATGTCGTCATTTTGAGGGACTGATTACTTTGTTTGCTGGTCTTCCCTCTTCATCTATCAACATCTTCAGCTTGTTCAGTCCTCCACTGTTAAGTTACTTCACGCCGCTTCGATCATGTGACCCTCTTCTCTGTTCCCAGGATTGGCTTCTGGTTTCCGCCCGTATCAAGTTTAAGCTTCTTTGTTTTGTCTTTAAATTTTGTCTTCCTTCATTTTCTGCTTACCTTTCCTTCCTTTTAACCCCTTACATACATTTATACTCCTTCCGATCTGCTTCTGGTAACTTACTCACTATTCCTTCCCTCCCTTCCTTCCACCTTCAATTTTCTAGGACCCTCTATGGAATTCTTTCCTATCTTCCATCCGTTCAGAATCCTCCTACCCTAAATTTACGGTTTTATTCAAGACACACCTGTTTAATGAATCTTATAAGTACAGAAATACATACGTATTGCCATACTGGGACAGACCAAAGGTCCATCAAGCCCAGCATCCTGTTTCCAACAATGGCCAATCCAGGTCACAGATACCTAGCAAGATCCCAAAAAAGTACAAAACATTTTATGCTGCTTATTTGTAACATTTGTATCCCACATTTTCCCCCCCATTAGCAGGCTCAATGTGGCTTACATAATACTGTCAAGGCGATCGCCAAGTCCAATAGATATTAAACAAATACAGTTTAAAATAAGGGTCAGGTAAGGTTAGGGTATACAAGTACAACAAGGGTCAAGAAACTAAGGAATATATAATATTCATTACGATGTGAGGTTTTGATGCATTACGGAGTTAAGGCATTTAAGTTGGATCAGTAGAGTAGGCCTTGCAAAACAGATAGGTTTTTAATGATCGCCTGTAGTTTAGATGGTCATGAATCGTTTTCACACTCTTTGGTAGTGCATTCCACATTTGTGTACCTAAGTAGGAGAAATTGGATGCATAGGTTGATTTGTATCCGAGTCCAATGCAGCTTGGATAGTGAAGGTTCAGATAGAAACGTGACGCTTTGGTTCTGTTTCTAGTCGGAAGATCTATCAAGTCAACCATGTTCAACCATGTATCCCAGGGTTTCACCGTAGATAATCTTGTGGACCAAAGAGCAAATTTTGAAGGTAATGCGTTCCTTGATTGGGAGCCAGTGCAGTTTTGATCGGAGAGGTTTAGTGCTATCGAAATGTGTTTTACCGAATGTCAGCCTGGTTGCTGTGTTTCGGGCTGTCTGGAGCTTCTTCAAAAGCTGTAATTTACATCCCGCAAATAATCCATTGCAGTAATCTGCGTGGCTCAGAACCATTGATTGTATCAAGTTATGGAATATTTCCCTCGGGAAGTAAGATCTTAGACGTTTTAGTTTCCACATAGAATGAAACATCTTCTTTATAATGGAATTAACTTGGATCTCAAGTGTAAGGTGGCTATCAATAGTTACACCTTTGAGGCTATCAGAAATAGGAAGAGAATAAACAGGAGTGTTCAGAGTTGAGGGTGTATAATTATTGTATGGGAATGAAAGGATAAGACTGTGTGTTTTTTCGGTGTTTAATTCCAATTGGAATGAATTTCCCATGAATCCATTGTTTAGACAGCGCATGATTTCATTGGAGATTTCAGAAAGGTCATGTCTGAAAGGGATATATATTATAACATCATCTGCATAAATGAACGGATGAAGGCTTTGACTGGATAAAAAGTTAGCCAAAGGGGACATCATTATATTGAAGAGTATTGGTGATAATGGGGAACCTTGAGGTAGTCCGCAATGTGCATTCCACGGTGTTGAAATGTTTATTTTTAATTTAACTTGGTATATTCTGGTGATTAAGAAGCCCTTGATCCAATTAAGTATATTTCCTCCAATCCCAAAGTGATCAAGTAGACGCAACAATATATTATGATTTATCATGTCAAACGCGAGGAGGAATATACTCTTACCTATGGCAATTTCATGTTTGAATTTAGCTAGAAGAGTGACTAGTACAGTTTCAGTACTATGGAAGGGACGGAATCCCAGAAAAAGTGAATTTTCCCGAAGTCCAATTTAATAATGGTCTATGGACTTTTCCTTTAGGAAGTCATCCAAACCTTTTTAAAACTCTGCTAAGCTATCCACCTTTACCACATTTTATTGCAACGAATTCCAGAGTTGAATTATATGTTGAGTGAAGAAACATAAAGTACATAAGTATTGCCATACTGGGAAAGACCAAAGGTCCATCGAGCCCAGCATCCTGTTTCCAACAGTGGCCAATCCAGGTCACAGATACCCGGCAAGATCCCAAAAATGAACAAAACATTTTATACTGCTTATCCCAGAAATAGTGGATTTTCCACGAGTCCATTTAATAACGGTCTATGTACTTTTCCTTTAGGAAGCTGTCCAAACCTTTTTTAAACTCCACTAAGCTAACCGCCTTTACCACATTCTCTGCCAACGAATTCCAGAGTTTAGTCACACGTTGAGTGAAGAAACATTTTCTCCGATTCGTTTTAAATTTACTACATTGTAGCTTCATCGCATGCCCCCTAGTCCTAATATTCTTGGAAAGTGTAAACAGACGCATCACGTCTACCCATTCACTCGTTATTTTATAGACCTCTATCATATCTCCCCTGAGATGTCTTTCTCGAAGCTGAAGAGCCCTAGCTGCTTTAGCCTTTCCTCATAGGGAAGTCGTCCCATCCCCTTTATCATTTTTGTAGCCCTTCTCTGCACCTTTTCTAATTCCACTATATCTTTTTTGAGATGCGGCGACCAGAATTGAACACAATATTCGAGGTGCGGTCGCACCATGGAGCGATACAAAGGCATTATAAGGTCCTCACTCTTGTTTTCCATTTCTTTCCTAATACCTAACATTCTATTTGCTTTCTTAGCCGCAGCAGCACACTGAGCAGAAGGTTTCAACGTATCATCAACGACGACACCTAGATCTCTTTCTTGGTCGGTGACTCCTAACGTGGAACCTTGCATGACGTAGCTATAATTCGGGTTCCTTTTTCCCCACATGCATCACTTTGCACTTGCTCACATTAAACGTCATCTGCCATTTAGACACCCAGTCGCGTAAGGTTCTCTTGTAATTTTTCACAATCCTCTTGCGGTTTAACAACTTTGAACAACATTGTGTCGTCAGCAAATTTAATTACCTCACTAGTTACTCCCATCTCTAGATTATTTATAAATATGTTAAAAGCAGCGATCCCAGCACAGACCCCTGGGGAACCCCACTATCTACCCTTCTCCATTGAGAATACTGACCATTTAACCCTACTCTCTGGTTTTTATCTTTTAACCAGTTTTTAATCCACAATAGGACACTACCTCCTATCCCATGACTCTCCAATTTCTTCTGGAGTCTTTCATGAGGTACTTTGTCAAACGCCTTCTGAAAATCAAGATACACAATATCAACCGGCTCACCTTAATCCATGTTTGTTCACCCCTTCAAAGAAATATAAGATTGGTGAGGCAAGATTTCCCTTCACTAAATCCATGTTGGCTTTTTTTTTGTTACATTTGTACCCTGCGCTTTCCCACTCATGGCAGGCTCAATGCGGCTTACATGGGGCAATGGAGGGTTAAGTGACTTGCCCAGAGTCACAAGGAGCTGCCTGTGCCTGAAGTGGGAATCGAACTCAGTTCCTCAGGACCAAAGTCCACCACCCTAACCACTAGGCCACTCCTCTCATTAATCCATGTTTTTGAATATACTCTGCAATTTTGTTCTTATAATAGTCTCTACCATTTTGCCCGGCACCGATGTCAGACTCACCAGTCTATAATTTCCCAGATCTCATCTGGAACCTTTTTTTAAAAATCGGCGTTACACACTGGACACCCTCTAATCTTCCGGTACCACACTTGATTTTAAGGATAAATTACATATTACTAACAATAGTTCCATAAGTTCATTTTTCAGTTATATCAGTATTCTGGGTTGAATACCATCCGGTCCAGGAGATTTGCTACTCTTCAATTTGTAGAAATGCCCCATTACATCCTCCAGGTTTATAGAGATTTCATTTTCTCCGACTCGTCAGCTTTGAATACCATTTCTGGCACCAGTATCTCTCCCAAATCTTCCTCAATGAAGACCGAAGCAAAGAATTCATTTAATCTCTCCGCTATGGTTGTGTCTTCCCTGATCGCCTCTTTTACCCCTCGGTCATCTAGTGGTTCAACCGATTCTATTGCCGGCTTCCTGCTTTTAATATACCTAAAAAAAAATTTTACTATGTGTTTTTGAGGCATATTTTCAAAGCACTTAGCCTTCCAAAGTTCCATAGGTTTCTATGGAACTTTGGAAGGCTAAGTGCTTTGAAAATATGCCTCTTTGCCTCCAATGCAATCTTTTTTTCAAAGTCCTTCTTTGCCTTCCTTATCAGCGCTTTGCATTTGACTAGACATTCCTTCTGCTGTTTCTTATTATTTTCAGTCGGTTCCTTCTTCCATTTTCTGAAGGATTTCCTCTACATAATTGTCCTCCCTCCATCATGTATCTGTACCCTAATCGCTTTTATGTTGTACACCGCATAGTTGCTGTATGAACAATTTGTGGTGTATCAAGCACTGGAAATAAATAAAAATAAACGAACGTGGATAAAGAGGGGAAGGAGAAAGGGAATGGAACTTGATATACTGCCTTTCGGTGTTTTTTTTCAACTACATTCGAAACTGTCTACATAGTATGTATAGGTGCTTATTTGTACCTGGGAGAATGGAGCATTAAGTGACTTGCCCAGAGTCACAAGGACCTGAAGTGGGAATCAAGCTCAATTCCCCAGGATCATAGTCTGCTGCACTAACCACTAGGCTACTCCTCCTCTCCACTAAAGGAGAGCCGGTTGATGTAGAATATCTAGATTTTCAGAAAGCATTTGATAAAGTTCCTTATGAGAGACTCCTGAGAAAATTAGAGAGTCATGGGATAGGACGAAAAGTTCTGGTGTGGATTAGGAATTGATTATTGGACAGAAAACAGAGGGTAGAGTTAAATAGACATTTCTCTCAGTGGAAGAGTGCTGCAAGGATCAGGAGATTAGAATGCATTTAACCAGAGTATAGAACATCACAGCGAAGACTCAGAACTCTTGAATCAAAATCTTCTTTAATGAAAATTCAAACAAAGAAAATGACTTACAGTTAGATGTGTTGGACAAGAGTCTGTGCCTTGCAGAACTGGGAGTCTGTTTTCTATCAGCTCACCCTGTATACAAGGGGAGCTGGGAGATCTCAGCACCAAGCTGAGAGAGTAGATGCTGTGAATTGTTTATGGTTTATTGAAAACTTACTATATTACACAACTGACCAAGGCAGTGTGTCAGGTGGACTCAAACAGTACAGCTTTAGAGCTGGGAAAAACTAAGCGGTGGTGGTTGAAGGATCTGAGGAGTCCGCTAGGACAATAAGGTACAGTGAGATCAAATAGATAGCCTAGGCTTCCAAGCCTCAAAGCCTTGAAAGTAAGAACTACAATCTTATAGATGTTTGACTGGTAGCCAATGATGGTTCTTAAGTAGGTCGGTGACATGACATAGTAGTGGGCGTGGCACAGTAATCTGATGGTGGCGTTTTGAAGCATCTGAAGCCTTTTAAGTGCATATCCAAACAGACCTGTATAAACTATGTTACAGTAATCTAGCCTCGTCATGAAAAAAACAACGGCATGAATAGAGTCATGGGTGAAAAGGTGACAAATCAACTATAACTGCCAGAACACAAAGAAACAAGATCTGGACAAGGCAGAAATTTGGGTCTGGAACGATAAGTGATAACGGGACAGAGAGTTGAGGCATAGGGCCCGTTAGCCTACAAGCAACTATTTTATCATAATTAAGAAGTAGTCTATGTGCACTTAACCACTTATCCACTTGGTCAAGGCAGGATTGGAGGGAGTCTAGATCTTTGGAGTGTGAGCTAGTGGGAAAAATCAAGGGAATATCATCATCATAAAAATGTAAAGAAATCCCAGAACACTGGATAAGTGATGCAAGGGAACTAAGAAACAGGTTGAACAGAAGAGGGGATAATACTGAACCTTGGGGGACACCACAGCAAAGTTGCCATTGCTGCGATAACTCTTCATGAGTGCAGACCCAGAAAGAATGCTGGAAGGAAGTGAACCATAAAATGACTGTGCCAGTGATCCTTAGAGAGGCAAGATGTGGTAGAAGCAACATTTCATCAACAAGGTCAAGGCACAGCAGATAGGTCAAGGGAAACTGCTAGAACAATGTTATGTTTGTCAAAGTGAGAATGTACTTCACTAAGCAAGGCTGTCATCACAGTCTTGGTACTGTAATTTGGTCTACATCCTGACTGCTGGGGATGTAGGGCTAAATCTTGTTCAGAAAAGGATGTTAATGGAATAAAAGACCACTTTTCCCAAGAGTTTTGACACAAAACAAAGATTGGAAATAGGATGGTAGTGACTTGGCACGGTTGGGTCAATATTAGATTTTTTTTTTTTTTTTAGGAATGGATGAATTGTGGCAAGCTTCCATGCATCAGGAAAAAAGGCCATTTTGTAAACTATGGTTGATGATGAGGAGAAGAGTGGGTATCAGCCCAAGATTGGGTAATTTGAACCAGGAGGATGGTAGCGGTTCACAACGGCTAAAAGGCGGCTTCAATTTGCTCAGGCTGTCCGAAAGAGGTAGGGAGTAGTCCGGGGTATTTATAGTGGTGGGTTTGTTCGTGTTATATTGTGATGAGAGGATAAGACGTGTTTTTTCTGCGTTGAGCTTTAGTTGGAATGCATCCGCCCATGAGTTCATTATTTGGAGGCTGTGTTTGATTTCATTTGTGATTTCAGTTAGGTCTTGTTTGAACAGGATGTAGATCATGACATCGTCTGCGTAGATATAAGCATTAAGGCCTTGGTTGGATAGCAATTTGGCCAGTGGTGTCATCATCAGATTGAAAATGGTAGGTAAGAGCGGAGATCCCTGGGGTACTCCACATTCTGGTTTCCATGGTGATGAGGTATTCAAATTAGCTAACACTTGGTATGTTCTTGCGGTTAGGAAGCCATTGATCCATCTCAGTACGCTTCCTCCAGTCCCAAAATATTCAAGGATGTTCAATAGTATTTTATGACTAAGCATGTCGAACGCGCTAGACATGTCAAATTGTAGGAGAAGTATACTGTTGCCAGTTGCAATTGTTTGTTTGAATTATGTTAGGAGAGTGGCTAGTACTGTTTCAGTGCTGTGGTCGGATCGAAATCCTGATTGTGATTCGTGTAGTATTGAAAATTTGTTTAAGTAGTCAATAAGTTGCTTGGTTACCATACTTTCCATCAGTTTTACTGCCAGAGGGATGGATGCTACCGGGCGGTAGTTGGTTATGTCATTCGCTTTCTTCTTTGGGCCTTTGGGGTGGGGATCTCAGAGGGGAGAAGGGGACTGGGGTGGGGAGAAGGGGACTGTGGTGGGGGTGTTCAGAGGGGAAAATGGGAGGGGAGAAGGGGACTGGGGTGGGGAGAAGGGGACTGGGGTGGGGGTCTCAGATGGGGGAAGGGGAGGGGAGAAGGGAACTGGGGTGGGGATCTCAGACAGGGGAGGGGGAGGGGAGAAAATATTTCAACCTAGAAGCGCTCAGATGGATGGGAGAGGGAGGGCAAATGGTGGATTGAAGGGGCAGAGAGAAAGGGCAGGCAGTGGATGGAAGGGACGGCAGAGAGGGCAGACACTGGATGGCAGAGAGAGAGAGTGAAGACAGATGCTGGATGGAAGGAAGACGGTGAAAAGAAGATGAGGAAAGCAGAAACCAGAGACAACAAACTGTAAATAAAATATATTTTTTTATTTTTTTTGCTTTAGGATAAAGTATTATAGATGTGTTAAATGTTTATAATAGAACATGTAAATAAGGTAATCTTTTTATTGGACTAATTTTAATATATTTTGACTAACTTTCGGAGAACAAAACCCCCTTCCTCAGATCAGGATAGGATACTGTAACAGCACTATACTGTACTGACCCGAGGACGGAGGTTTTGGCCTCTGAAAGCTAAATGTATTAGTCCAATAAAATGGTATTATTTTACTTTCTATATTTGTTTTATTTCTATTTGTTAATTTGTAAAGTGGTGATTGGTACTTGTTAGTTTTTTTCAAATTTACATCTGCTGTCTTTATATTTTGCACAGTACTAGGGGACAGTTTCTGTTTCTGTGGTGTTGCATTGTATGCAGAGTCTGGCATTGGGGGTTCAGTTTAATTTTTGTCTAAATAGAAAGTTTATGATTACTTATTCTATAGTGGATTAGGGTGTATCTGTGTTTGTGAAAAAGACATGGCTTTCAGTTGGCATTGACTGTGCAGGATCTACGATCTGTACTATTCTGTCTGGTTTCGTTTTACAATAGGTGAATTGATGTTCTAGTGCTCACTGTAGTGTTTAAGATGCTTTCCTTTTCCTTGTGTGACTCGTAGAAATGACTGCTTATGGTATGGTAGAATTGCTCTATAGGTCCTGAGTGTTTTGTATTCTCGGCATGCCTAGTACTGGATTTGGGGGGGGGGGGGGGGGTGTTAAAAAATGACCGGCCCCGGGTGTCAACTACCCTAGGTACGCCACTGGCTGGAGATCCCTTTCCTTCCTGTATCCTCCAAGTTAGTCTGGCTGCCCAGCTCATGAGAAAATCATTTCTCTGTCTCTACTGTTTTTAAATAGCAATGGAGTGATTGATATTCAAAAGATCTGTTCAAACAACATTTAGAGTTATGTGGAATAATCTTGGTGTTTAACATCGTCCTCACCTTCCCCATCCCTCTCCCTCTCTGTGCTGCCTGGTTAAAATTTTGTTATGAGAGAAACTTTTAGCTGGTTAAGATGAAGCAGGGCTCAATAAATTCCATGGCTGGGATTACATTTGTGGTTAGAGTTGAATACCAGCACTATCTGGCTAACCTTACCTGGGTAAGACTGATCGCAGAAATAGCAGGCCTATAATTATTTAAAATATTTATAAACCACTCTATCCAATAGTACTAGGCGGTGTTCAATTTAAACAATCTCAGCCAGTCACAACAAACATACTAAGACAACTACAAAAATATCTTAATCCTAAAAAAAAAAAAACCCAAAGAAAGGTGTCATACTGTGAGCAGCCTTATACTATTACTACTACTACTACTACTACTTAACATTTCTAGAGCGCTACTAGGGTTACGCAGCGCTGTACAATTTAACAAAGAGAGACAGTCCCTGCTCAAAGAGCTTACAATCTAATAGACAAGTGAACGGTCGGTCCGATAGGGACAGTCAAATTGGGGCAGTCTGGATTCACTGAACGGTAAGGGTTAGGTGCCGAACGCAGCATTGAAGAGGTGGGCTTTAAGCAAAGACTTGAAGACGGGCAGGGAGGGGGCTTGGCGTAAGGGTTCAGGAAGGTTGTTCCAAGCATAGGGTGAGGCGAGGCAGAATGAGCGGAGCCTGGAGTTGGCGGTGGTGGAGAAGGGTACTGAGAGGAGGGATTTATCCTGTGAACGGAGGTTACGGGCGGGAACGTAAGGGGAGATGAGGGTAGAGAGGTAGTGAGGGGCAGCAGACTGAGTGCATTTGTAGGTAAGAAGGAGAAGCTTGAATTGAATGCGGTATCTGATCGGAAGCCAGTGAAGTGACCTGAGGAGAGGGGTGATATGAGTATATCGGTTCTGGCGGAATATGAGACGTGCAGCAGAGTTCTGAACAGACTGAAGGGGGGATAGATGGCTAAGTGGGAGGCCGGTGAGGAGTAAGTTGCAGTAGTCCAGGCGAGAGGTAATGAGAGCGTGGACGAGAGTTCGGGTGGTGTGTTCAGAGAGGAAAGGGCGAATTTTGCTGATGTTAAAGAGGAAGAAGCGACAGGTCTTGGCTATCTGCTGGATATGCGCAGAGAAGGAGAGAGAGGAGTCAAAGATGACTCCGAGGTTGCGGGCAGATGAGACGGGGAGGATGAGGGTGTTATCAACTGAGATAGAAAGTGGAGGAAGAGGAGAAGTGGGTTTTGGTGGAAAGACGATAAGCTCGGTCTTGGACATGTTCAGTTTCAGGTGGCGGTTGGACATCCAGGCAGCAATGTCGGATAAGCAGGCCGATACCTTTGCCTGGGTCTCCGCGGTGATGTCTGGTGTGGAGAGATACAGTTGGGTGTCATCAGCATAGAGATGATACTGGAAACCATGAGATGAGATCAGGGAGCCCAGGGAAGAGGTGTAGATTGAGAAGAGAAGGGGTCCAAGGACCGATCCCTGGGGAACACCAACAGATAAGGGGATGGGGGTGGAGGAAGATCCATGAGAGTGAACTTTGAAGGTGCGGTGGGAGAGATAGGAGGAGAACCAGGAGAGGACAGAGCCCTGGAACCCAAATGAGGACAGTGTGGCAAGAAGTAAGTCATGATTGACAGTGTCAAAAGCGGCGGATAGATCCAGGAGGATGAGGATGGAGTAGTGGCCTCTGGATTTGGCAAGGAACAGGTCATTACAGACTTTAGAAAGTGCTGTTTCTGTCGAGTGAAGAGGGCGAAAACCGGATTGAAGCGGATCAAGGATGGCATGAGAGGAGAGAAAATCAAGGCAGCGGCTGTGGACTGCGCGCTCATGTGTCTTGGAGAGGAAGGGTAGGAGGGAGATGGGGCGGTAGTTGGAGGGACAGGTAGGGTCTAGTGATGGTTTTTTGAGGAGTGGCGTGACTACAGCATGCTTGAAGGTGTCGGGGACAGTTGCAGTGGAGAGAGAGAGGTTGAGGATATGACAGATGGAGGGGGTGATAGTAGGAGAGATGGTGTTAAGTAAGTTGGTGGGGATGGGATCAGAGGAACAAGTGGTGCATTTTGAGGAGGAAAGAAGGCGGGCGGTTTCCTCCTCGGAGATATCAGGAAAGGAGGAGAAGGAGGTCTAGGTTGGTTGGTTGAGGGAGAGGGTTGAAGGGTGAAGAGGAGGAGGTGGCTTGGTAGTGAACTCAAGGTTGATCTTTTGCACCTTGTCGCGGAAGTAGTCAGCCAGTGATTGAGGAGAGAGTGACGGGGGGGTGGGAGCGGAGGGCACTTTGAGGAGGGAGTTAAGGGTGGCGAAGAGACGACGAGGGTTAGAGCTGAGAGAATTAGTCAATTGGGTGTAATAGTCCTGTTTGGCAAGGAATAGTGAGGACTGGAAGGAGGATAGCATGAATTTGTAGTGAAGGAAATCTGAATGGGTGCGAGATTTACTCCAGAGGCGTTCAGCAGATCGGGCGCAGGAGCGAAGGTAACGGATGCAAGGGGTCAGCCAGGGCTGGGGATTAGTACGCCTTGTGGGACGGGAGGTGGATGGTGCAAGGGTGTCCAGAGCAGAGGAGAGAGTGGCATTGTAAGCGGAGACAGCCTCGTCAACAGACTCGGAGGACATGATGGAGGGGAGGAGATTAGAAATACTAGATGATAAGGTGGGAGGGTCAATAATCTGGAGATTCCTGGAAGTAGTGGTTAATGTTGGGCGGGGCTGAGGGGGAGGGTGAAGAAGTGTGAAGGTGATCAGGTGATGATCAGAGACAGGAAGAGCTGAGGTGTGGAAATTGGAGGGTGAGCCGGAAGAGGAGAGGAAAAGGTCAAGGCAATGGCCATCACGGTGAGTAGGGGTGGTGGAACATAGCTGGAGGTTGAAGGAGGATGTTAGAGTGAGGAACTGAGAAGCGTGAGAGTTGGACAGGTCATCAACGTGTATGTTGAAGTCTCCGAGAATGAGGGATGGAGATGAGGGTTCAAGAAAAACAGAAAGCCAGGCATCGAAGTCGGTGAGGAAGGAAGGGAGGGATTTATCAGGGGGGCGGTAAATGACTGCCACTCTGAGTGGCAACGGGTAGAATAGACGGATGGAGTGGACTTCAAAGGATGAGAAGCAGTGAGACTGTGGTAGGAGGAGGGGTTGGAAGCTACAGGAGGGCGAGAGTAGTAACCCGACGCCTCCTCCACGGCCAACTAGGCGGGGAGTATGGGAGAAGAGATAGCCTCCATGGCATAGAGCCGCAACTGAGGCAGAGTCGTCAGGGGAGAGCCAGGTTTCAGTTAGGGCAAGCAGGTGAAGGGAATGAGAGATGAAGAGATCGTGGGTGAAGGGAAGTTTGTTGCAGACCGAGTGGGCATTCCACAGTGCACATGAGAAGGGGAGGGAAGAGGGGGGGAGGAGGGGAATAGATATGAGATTGGAGACATCCCGGAAACGTTTGCATGGATAGGACGAGGACAGGTGTGGGGGACCTGGATTGGGATTGATGTCTCCTGCGGATAGCAGGAGGAGGAGCAAGAGAGTGCGGAGGAGGGTGGGGGAGGTAGGGCGATGAAGGCGACGAAGACGGGATGCGCTTAGGAGGAATGGGGATGGGTTAATGGCAGGAAGGAAGTGTTGAAGGTTGAGAGCTAGGAAGGAGGAGGGGGACAGGAGAGATGGTGAGGTGGTGAGGGACGGGGGTGAGTAGGGTATTGCAGTAGTGAGCAAGATGGGAGAGGACATGGGTGGGCAGTGAGTTCCAGTGGTAGACAGCGGTAGGGGGAGGGGAAAAAGATTAGGAAGGGACAGGGCAAGGAAGAGAATGTGTAAAGGGGCCATAAGTAGTAACTGAGGTGTTACGGGTATATATGTAGTGACTGAGGTGTTAAGCGATAGATAGAACGGCAGAGCTGGATTAGAGGCTTAAAACTGGAATGGTAGGCAGCAGGCAGGTAGGCACTGCCCAGTAAGAACAAGTCACACCCACTATGTTTGAAAAATGTGGGAGGAAAGGAGATGAAGAGCCTGAACACAGAGACAGAGCAGTTATCTGCAGGCAGATTAGGTTGCTTGGGAGGGTATATAAGAACTATCACCCTAGGGGTGGGTGGGAGGGATCTAAGTCTAAAATGTACAGACAGAGCTGCAGCACAGCCAGTTAATCTGTAAAAAAGGTGGATTTCTCAAGAAAAACTGGTATAGAAGGCTGCCCCTCTAACAGAGAATCAGGTCACACCCACTAAGTTTGAATTTGTGGGGGAGATTCAGAGACAGAGCTGCTAAGTCTAAAATGTACAGACAGAGCTGCAGCACAGCCAGTTAATCTGTAAAAAAGGTGGATTTCTCAAGAAAAACTGGTATAGAAGGCTGCCCCTCTAACAGAGAATCAGGTCACACCCACTAAGTTTGAATTTGTGGGGGAGATTCAGAGACAGAGCTGCTAAGTCTAAAATGTACAGACAGAGCTGCAGCACAGCCAGTTAATCTGTAAAAAAGGTGGATTTCTCAAGAAAAACTGGTATAGAAGGCTGCCCCTCTAACAGAGAATCAGGTCACACCCACTAAGTTTGAATTTGTGGGGGAGATTCAGAGACAGAGCTGCTAAGTCTAAAATGTACAGACAGAGCTGCAGCACAGCCAGTTAATCTGTAAAAAAGGTGGATTTCTCAAGAAAAACTGGTATAGAAGGCTGCCCCTCTAACAGAGAATCAGGTCACACCCACTAAGTTTGAATTTGTGGGGGAGATTCAGAGACAGAGCTGCTAAGTCTAAAATGTACAGACAGAGCTGCAGCACAGCCAGTTAATCTGTAAAAAAGGTGGATTTCTCAAGAAAAACTATTAATCTGAGAAAGCCTGAGAGAAAAGAACACTTAATTATTTCCTGATTTTGAGTATTGATGTTGTCATATGTAATTCAGTAGGCAACATATTCCAAATACATGCACTTGCAATCTGAAGCGTTGCTGTACGATTTATTTCCAGTCTGACATATTTAGATGATGGAATATCTAACAATAATTTGTCAGCAGACCATAAACTATGAATAGGCCGATAAAGCCTTAGTGACTGAGCCAAAGCAAGTGAAGCATCATCAATCAAGGCTTAAAAATCAATGTCAATACCTTAAACCTGATACACCAACAGAAAGGTAACCAATGTAACTCTTTTAATGCTAGCGATCTGATCAAAATTTGACAAACCCATCAATAATTTAGCATTAGAATTCTGAACAAGTTAAAGAATGAACTATTCAGTGGCATAGCCAGACCTGACATTTTGGGTGGGCCCAGAGCTAATATGGTTGCGCACTATGTATAAAGGTTTGAGTAGCACTTAATAATGGATTTCTATGTAGTGTGCCCAACAGCTGTCCTGCATCAATATAAACTACTGACGGTTGGCGTGGGGGCGCGAGCAGCAGAACACTCAACAGCTTCAGCAGTGGCAGTGTGGTGCTAGAGGGGCTGGAAAAGACGTTATTGGGCCTTCGCTGAGCTCACTCGGCCTTTAGTTGAGCCCTCAAGGCCTCAGCACCCCTCTGTGGCCGCAAACAGGCACAGGATCCAGCCAGCACACAGAGCACAGCACAGTCTACAGTGCTCTCTGAGATATCTGCCACCACACCCCACAAATTTTGAAAACTCGGGCCCAGCTGCCCAGGTAAATTATATTGTTAAATGTACAGTGTAATGCCGGTGGTGGGCTTCTTGGTGGATGTGGGCTCTTCACTGCCTAGAGGGAAAAAAAGGTATATTTAATCATTAAATATGCCTTTTTTCCCCCCCCTAGGCAGTGAAAAGCCCAGTGGTGGCGTGGTGCTAGAGGGGCTGACTTCCCGACCCACACTAAAATAAAATTAGGTCGGTTACTGCAGGCAGGAGAACTGGAGAGGAGAGCTCCTGTTTTTCCTGCTGACTGTCTAATGCATGTGGCTGTGAGCAGAGGCAAGGAAGCTGGAGCCATATTTCCTGAAAGGTTGTGCACTCCCAACTCAGCATAAGACCGCGTCAATTGGTGGATTAGGAGAAACTGGTTAGGCCTGGGCCCACCCAGTCCTACTAATAGCTCTGTCCCTGGAACTAGTGTTTTTGAAAGGCCTAAATAAAGTGAGTTACAATAATTTAAAACTGATAAGATCATCACCTGCAACACTGTATGAAAATAACTTCTGATAATTTCTTCAGGCGTTTTAACAGTCTCGGCCTTCTGAATAACATGCTTTACTTGTGTTGTGAAAAATAGGGCCCTGTTTACTAAGGTGTACTAGTGTTTTTAGCCCATGCGAACCATGTAGACGCCCATGGGCATCTACACAAAGTTAACTACGTGCTATAAATGCTAATGCGCCTCTAGCATGGCTTAGTAAACAGGGCCCTTAGAGTCCAATATAACTCCAAGATACTTACACTCTGAAGGAACTGCAAACTTGGCGTCATCAAATTTACTGAACAAGGCAATTGCATGGGATCCAACTGGTTTGATAAAAATAGTATCTGCATTTTCCCTACATTCGGTTTTAAGTATTAGCATTAAACCACAACCTAAACATTTGCAGACACATCACTAAAAAAGACAAAGTGGTAATAACAGTACTCTTCACTGGAAAATAAAACTGGATGTCGCCAGCGTAGAAGCAATATTGAATACCTAAACGAGATAATACTAACAAATCAGAGAGAGAGAGAGAGAGAGAGAGAGAGCGAGCGAGCGAGCGAGAGAGAGCGTGAGTTATTCAGATACCTTTAACTCTTTAACTGATTACATTCAATAGCAGACAATCAGACAAGTGCTGCTGAATATCCAGTTAACGTTACCCAAATAACTGTAGTAAACACCCTGCAGATTACTGACCTCAGAGTAACATAGTAGTTGTTGCCAGATAAGTCTCTTGGCCTACTCGTCTGCTCAGCTGCCTCTGACATCTATGTCATTGCAGGAGCAACTCCACCTCCCATTTCTTCCTCCATTACCTTTACTACTTATCCTCTGAATCTGTTCCATGTGCGATGAAATATCATGTCCTATACTGCTGGGCCTTTCCAAATACCCACACCTCTCAAACTATTTCCTCCAGTTTCATATGTAACCCCCTTTCTTTGCATAGTCTATAGAAAATGCCTCCCCCTTGTATGTTGTGAAAACTGCCAGATGGTTTTTATAGCGTTATGAACCTCAGAATATATAAGAACAACAAGGGATATGATGGAAACTTTCACCCATCAGAACTGGTAGTAATTAATTAGCAACTTAAGGCAACAATCTCAGAAGATATAAGACTGAATAGCAATGGACCCTGATCTCCACTCTCAGCCCTTCATAGGAAATGACTGAGGCACACTGGAGAGCATATATTTACCTGTGTTACAAGAATCAAAATGGCTGAAGGACAATGCAATCTGCAGATAATGAAATGAAGTTTATGAGAGAAATAGTGTTACAGCTGCAGGTTTAGAGAGGGAAAACACTGTCATTGTGATGGCAGCAGCTGCTGAAAGTCTCTCCAAGAACAGGACTTACCTCCACATGATACTGGGAGGTCTCATGCATGATTACATTGGAGTTTGAATACTTCTTCCTTTGCTCTGCAAAAAAAAAAGAAAAAAAGGAGAGAGAACACTGTTAAGTGGAGGATTATCATCATCAGGACAAGATCTTTGAACAGTCTCAAGATCCTGAGGCTAATTGCACAACTGCTCTTTGCACTATCCACCCACACTTTAAAACATAGGAAAAAAAAAAGCAGCAGCTGTTGCATAGCATATTCCATGGTCCCATCATGTTAATACTTGTCACCTTCTACAAAGCCTGGCATAGAAGCCAGATATTTCTTTCATCCCTGAAAAGGGTCCCTCTATTTGTCTAAACTGCTGTTACTGAGGATGTTGAGATATTTAAAATGGCAAAAGGAAAGGCAAGATATTCTGCAGAACAAGATGCTCTGACAGAGAGACACTTTGAACTGTGAGAAAGAAAATTAATTTTTATGTAACTGTTTTAGTAGTGCACATTAGGAAGGGAAGAGTACACAGGGAAGGCAATAAACAGCAGGAGTATGTATGCTGCAGGGTGAGGGCAAAGAGGAGGAGGTCCAGAAGAAAAGCACTGTACATCAGACACATTCAGGAGCAGATGCGGCTAAATGGAACCACTCCAAACCAAACACCACAAGCAGCAGTAAACAAAACTGTTTCCAATGTGCTGTCTGCAGAGAGAAGGAAATGTGGCATTTCTGTTGGAGGTGGGGCAGGGTCACCTCTATTCACCTTCTCTGCTATCCTCCCTTTATATTCAGGATGGATAGAATACACTAGAAAAAAAAAAGAACTTTGTGTGTTTTCAAAAAGCTGTATGTGGAATTGTCATTACCATGAAAAGCAGAATGAAACAGAGTGACATTACAGACTGTCACTGGGACTGGGTATTATTCTGTGGGCACTGCCAGTTTCCTGAGACGAGAGACTAACCCTGGGAATGGGTTTCAATTTGGGCACAATGCCAATCTTCTGAGACAAGAGAGAGACCCTGGGTTTAGCCACTGTCTCAGTCTCCTAAGAAGAGAGAGTTCCCTGGTATTGGGTATTATTATGGACAAGTTACAGTTTCCTGAGATGACTGATCATTTGAGTTGTGCAGGTACTCTACCAGTTGAACACAAGTCCATGAAGCCCAATATCCTGTTGTAAGTCTAGGCAGCCATTTTAAAGAACATGTAGCAGCATGAGGGTCAGCGCCGGTAGCGGGCAGGAAAGACTGGGGATCTTTCCTGCCCTAAAGAATCCACTAGACCACCAGGGTAGCTTCAGTTCAGGTATGTGCTGGGACCCTGTGCTCGGGGGACCGGGAGAGTGGGGAGGAGGTCTGAAATAGGTAGGTGGGTGGGTGGGGTGGGGAGGATACTGTAAAACGTGCAGAGATTTTATTCTTCCTGGTTAAAGGCCACTAGACAGACATCGTGTTATGAGAATCAGGTGCTCAACATTCAGAGTTTCTATGGGGTGGGGAGGATACTGTAAATGTACGTTTTTTTCTCCTGGTAAAGGGCCATTAAACAGACATGTTATGAGAATCAGGTGCTCAACATTCAGAGTTTCTATCTATTTATTTACTTATTTATGGCATTTTATCCTACATTAAACATGAATTAGATTGGAACCTGGGAGCATTTAAAATCTTTTTTTTTCCTGTGCCTACAAAAAGAAAAAAAAGATGGCATGTGGGAACTTGATCCTTTTGCTTTGTGGAATATTATAAAAATGCACTTGCCTTTCTGTTATTTCTACTGCTTCACAGATAATGTATTGATTAATGAGGGAAGGTTTCCTTCATGCAGAACTGTCTAGAGTCAGTTTAAATGTGTCAGAATTGTTCAGTTCAGCACACTATTAGTAGCCAAGTTCATACAAAGTTAATTATGCTCAATGGAAAAGAAATCTGTTGGCTCAGGGTGTTTGCTATGTAAACATTCAATCACAGTTTCATTATCAAAATTTGTACTTCAGCATGACAACATTCTCCTTTAGTTTCTTTGATCCAAGCTGTTTACTCAAGCAGGAATGAGTTCTCAAACTGAAGGTCTGGACCCTAAAATTTTTTGGCTGGGTCTCAGGATGAGAAGCCTCGGTGGAGAAATTCCAAAGTGCAAGCTGCATTTGATTTGGGCTATAAAGATTTGTTGTTTAATGGTGGTCTTATGGTTTAATGGGAGCTCTGACATGAGGGGGGAAGGAGAGAGAGAGAGTAATGCATTTCACCCGCAGTCCACCTCTGCATCCCCTCCCCCCCCCAAACTGCAGGGCGGGGAGAGCGCCTTTTAAAAATTTACCAGTACACCACTGCCCACAACCCGATCATACCATTCCACGGTTAGAATTGTGTAGAGCAGTGCTAACAGTAGAGATAGCAGAAATGATACTCAATTAAATGGACATTCAAATACATATAGTCAATTTTTAAGCTGACTGTAAAGTTGTCTTGGGCTACCATCTACAACCGAAGCAGGAGATTTTAAGTGTTCATCAGCAACATAGTAGAGCAAATACAAAAAGTCAACACAACCAGAACAATGGCATTACATGCCAACTGACCAAAATCCAGCAGATTGTGCCACCAAAGCAGTGACAGCATCCCATCTAATGGAAACCACACATCTCCAATGACAGAGAACTCCTCTGAACTTATAAACCCTGCCTCTGATGCAGAGATCTGTCCTGAGATGACTATTTTTGCCATCAACATTGAACCTTCATCGCATCAACCAGCTGACGAAAGACCAGACACTTACCACCAAAACACCATCAAAAATACAGAACTACAGATCATCATTGACAACTTGGCACCACCTGGGAGCTTTGACACAAGACTTCCTTGGAAAACAAGGAACTTCTTCAGCAGAGCCATCACTGGTTCTTGTCCCTGTGTATGCTGGATTCTAGCCCACCCCTTCTTTCTCCTTTAGCGTTTAAAGAGTGCCTGCAGCATGGTTTTCTAAGAACTGTGAGTTGATTTGCTGTACCTTGTTGCATACTCCCACTTCAAGCTATTGTAAAATAACAAAGTTTTTACCAGTTTATAAGTATTCACAGCATCTACTCTCTCGGTGCTGAGACCTCCCAGCTCCCAATGTATACAGGGTGAGCTGGTAGAGAACCGACTCCCAGTTCTGCAAGGCAGAAACTCTTATCCAGCACATCTAACTGTAAGTTGTTTCCATTTGTTTAAATTTGTATTAAATAAAGATTTTGGTTCCAGAGTTCTGAATCTTTATAGTGACATTCTATACTCTGGTTAACTGCACGCTATTCTCCTGAGTATAGAGAACCTATCAGGAGACCGAGCAGAACATAACTTGCTAGTCTCATTCACACAAGGACTAACAGTGACTGCACATCTTGTAGCACGACTTGCTTATCCACTCCTACCCTAGCAGAGATTGTATTCAAGCACCTTTGACTTTGTGTGCAGCTTTCATTAAATTAGTCCCCTTATTTTCTAACTCCTGTTACTCTAGCTTATCTATCTATATGTTCCATCTTTTCTTACATCCTATACTGTCTATTAAAATGTTTAATTGAATATTGTGTTGGATATTGTAATATAGCATACTTTGCCTTACCTTGTATTTAAATATATCTACTGCTGTAGTATGTTGCATATTTTCAACTTATTCTGCTGTATACTGCCTTGTGTGAATTCTTTCAAAAAAGTGATAAATCCTAATAAAATTCTCTTCAATGTTCACGGAAGAAAATATTAGAGAAGGACTGTGGTCTGCTGCCGAGGGAACATCTGGGAATGGAGTAGATATCGCGTCATTCACGGAAGAAAGAGTTTATAAAAAGCTTGAAAATCTGAAAGTGGACAAAGCTATTCATCCCAGGGTACTGAGGAAGCTCAGAGAAGTCCTGGCGGGACCCTATTAAGGATGTATTCAATAGATGTTTAGAGACGGGAGAGGTTACGTGGGATTGGAGAGAAGCTGATGTGGTCCCTTTTCACAAAAGCGGAGATGAGTAAGAAGTGGGAAACTACAGGCTGGTAAGCCTCACGTCAGTGGTAGGAACAATAATGGAGTCACTGCTGAAGGATAGTTGACTTTCTAGAAGCCAATGGGGCAATAGAGGCAATATGGCTTTACCAAAGCAAAATCCTGCCAAACAAATCTGATTGACTTCTTTGGGTGACCAAATAACTGCATGAAGGACATGTGCTAGATGTACTCTACTTAGATTTCAGCAAAGCCTTTGATATGGTCCCTCACAGAAGACTCATGAATAAGCTAAGAGGGCTGAACTTAGGACCCGAAGTAGTGAACTTGATTGGAAACTGGTTGATTGACAGGTGACAGAGGGTGGTGGTAAATTGAATCCACTCAGTGGAAATGAAAATGAGTAGTTGAGTGCTTCAGGGATTGGTACTGGGGCCAATTCTCTTTAATATATTTGAGAGAGACATTGCTGAAGGGTTAGAAGGAAAAGTTTGCCTTTTTGTGGATGACACAAAGAAAGCCAATAGAGTAGATACCCTGGAGGGCGAAGAAACCATAAGAAGGGATCTCCAAACATTGGAAGAATGGTCAAGGGTCTGGTAGTTAAAATTTAATGCAAAGAAGTGCAGAGTGATGCACTTGGGGTGCAGAAATCCAAAAGAGATGTACCAGATGGGAGGGGAGAGATTGGTAAGCTTGGCTCAGGAGAGGGAACTAGGGATGATGGTGTCCATGGATCTCAAGGTGAAAAAAATAATGTGACAAGGCGGTGGCTGAAGCCAGAAGGATGCTAGGCTGCATAGAGAGGGGTATAACCAGTAGAAGAAAGGAGGTGTTGATGTCCTTCTACAAGTCGGTGAGGCCCCACTTGGAGTATTGTGTTCAGTTTTGGAGGCTGTATCTTCCTAAGGATGTAAAAAGACTTGAATTGGTTCAGAGAAAAACAACAAAAAATGTATGGGATTGGTATAGCAAGCCATACGATAAAAGGTTTGCTTACCTAAACATGTATATTCTGGAGGAAAGGAGAGAGACTGAGGCGATATGATATAGAGGTGTATTTTGAAAGCATTTAGAGTTACAAAGTTTCATAGGTTACTGTGGAACTTTGTAAGTCTATGTGCTTTGAAAATGAGTCTCATGGAGATTCAAATATTTGAAAGGTATAAATCCACAGACAAACATTTTCCAGAGAAGGGAAGCTGATTTAGATACAGGACATGAAATGAGGTTAAAAGGGGGCCGATTCAGGAATAATGTCAGGAAGTATTTTTTCACTGAGAGGGTGGTGTCCTTCCAAGGGAGGTGGTGGAAATGCAAATAGTAATGGAATTCAAAAATGTGTGGGATAAACACAAAGGAATCCTGTTTGGAAGGAATATATCCAAAGAAGCTTAGCGGAGATTAGGTAGCAACACTGCTAAACGAGAAGCAACGCCAGAGCTGGGCAAGACTTCTACAGTCTGTGCCTTGATCGTGGATGAGTAGATTTAGATGGGCTGCAGTGGAGCTTTTCAGGGGCGTTATTATTTATTGCACTTGTATCCCACATTTTCCCACCTATTTGCAGACTCAATGTGGCTTACAAAGATCTGTTATGGCATCGCCATTCCAGGGTACAGATACAATTGGTGTTACAAAGAGACCGAGGATACAAAAAAGAGCTAGGCAAACAGTGTACAGGGCCGGTCAAACCCAATAAGTGGGGTAAGCACCACAAGGGGGCGCCTGCCTTCAAGGGCGCTGCGATGCCCTACCGTGCCGCCCTTGGGGGTTTAAAATCTTTTATTTACCTCCATCCCAGCGGCCGCGTCATTTCAAAGCCCTGCCCGTCTCTACCCTTCCCTCCCTTCGCGAGTTCATTCCCTCAGAGTCCCGCCCTCGAGGAAAGAGGAAATGACGTCAGAAGGCTGGACTCTGAGAGAACGAACTCACGAAGGGAGGGAAGGCTAGAGACGGGCAGGGCTTTGAAATGACGCGGCTGCTGGGACGGAGGTAAATTTAAAAAAGACTTAAACCACGCAGGGTGGCAGGAAGAAAAAGGGGGATGTTGGGGGGAGTCGGAGAAGAGGGCAGGCAGGGCAGGTGGCCATAAATGGGAGGGGGATGGGGGCGAAGGAGAATTGCACTGGGCTGAAAAAGGGGACAGGGTGGGAGAAGAGAGAAAGGAGATGCTAGACAGGGTGGGGGAGGGGTGCCAACTGTTAGTCTGCAGGGGGGCACCAGAGACCCTAGGACCGGCCCTGACAGTGTAGAAGGAAGACATTCAGAAAAGGGAAGAGTGGAGAAGTGTTATAATTAAGGAGCTTAGCCGAAATTGGGTGGCTCAGGAGCTTAGCTGAAATTGGGTGGCGGAGCCGGTGGGGGAAAAAGGGGTTGGTGGTTGGGAGGCAAGGATAGTGGTGGGCAGACTTATACGGTCTGTGCCAGAGCCAGTGGTGGGAGACGGGACTGGTGGTTGGGAGGCAGGGAATAGTGCTGGGCAGACTTATACGGTCTGTGCCAGAGCCGGTGGTGGGAGGCGGGGCTGGTGGTTGGGAGGAGGGGATAGTGCTGGGCAGACTTATACGGTCTGTGCCCTGAAAAAGACAGGTACAAATCAAGGTAAGGTATACACATATGAATTTATCTAGTTGGGCAGACTGGATGGACCGTGCAGGTCTTTTTCTGCTGTCATCTACTATGTTACTATGTAAATTATGGATTCTCGTGGTAGGCCTTGTTGAAGAGATAGGTTTTCAGAGATTTACGAAAGTGAGTTATTTCGTTAATTGTTTTCAAGTTAGTTGGTAGTGCATTCCACAGCTGTGTGCTCATGTAGGAAAAGCTGGATGCATGTGTTGGTCTGTATTTTAGTCCTTTACAGTTGGGGAAGTGTAGATTAAGAAATGTGCAGGCAGAACTTTTAGCGTTTCTGGGAGGTAGGTCCACAAGATCTAGCATGTAGGTCAGGGCGTCTCCGTAAATGATTTTATGAACAATCATGCAGATCTTGAATGCAGTACGTTCTTTTAGTGGGAGCCAGTGCAATTTCTCTCTTAGGGGTTTTGCACTTTCATATTTTGTTTTTCCAAATACGAGTCTGGCTGCGGTATTCTGGGCTGTCTGAAGTTTCTTGATGATCTGGTTCTTTACAGCCAACATAGAGTGCGTTGCAATAATCCAGGTGACTTAGTACCATTGACTGTACCAGGTTGTGAAAAATGGCTCTTGGGAAGAAAGGTTTTACTTTTTTGAGTTTCCACATGGAGTAGAACATCTTCTTCGTGGTATTCTTCACGTGGTTTTCGAGTGTGAGATTTCGATCAATGGTAACTCCAAGAATTTTCAAAGTGTTTGAGACGGGAAGGGAAAAGTTGGGTATGTTTATGGTGGTGAATTTACTTGTGTTATGTTGTGAGGTGAGTATAAGGCATTGTGTTTTTTCTGCATTAAGTTTTAGCTGAAATGCATCAGCCCATGAGTGCATGATTTGGAAACTTTGGTTGATGTCGTCGGTGATTTCTTTTAGATCATGTTTGAACGGGATGTAGATCGTGACATCATCTGCATATATGTATGGATTGAGGTTTTGATCGGCTAGTAGCTTGGCTAAAGGTATCATCATTAGGTTGGTGAGAGGGGGGATCCTTGAGGGACTCCACATTCCAGTGTCCATGGGCCAGATATTGCCGCATTAGTTGTTACTTGATATGATCTTGTGGTCAGGAATCCTTTAAACCAGTTGAGAACATTACCTCCGACTCCAAAGTATTCTAGGATATGTAGTAATATTCCATGGTTGACCATGTTGAAGGCACTGGACATGTCAAATTGTAAGAGAAGTATGTTGTTGCCAGTTGCAATTGTTTGTTTAAATTTATTCATTCAAGTCACTAGTACTGTTTCAGTGCTGTGGTTCAACCGAAATCCTGATTGAGATTCGTGAAGAATTGAGAATTTATTTAAGGAGTTGGCCCAGTTAAGCACAGTTTGTAGTCCGAGTCTTATTTCTGCAAGGATCTCGCTAAGGTCAGTTGCAAAAGGAATAGAGATTGTGATGTCATCGGCATAAATAAACGGGTTTAGACCAAGTTTAGACAAGGCAGTGGCCAGAGGGACCAGCATGATGTTGAAAAGAGTCGGGGAAAGTGGGGAGCCCTGTGGCACACCACTAGTAGCCTTCCAGATAGGAGATAAGCTTGAGCAGGAGTTCACTTGGTAGGTTCTGGATGTTAAAAAAACCTTTCAGCCATGCTAATATGTTTCCACTGGCACCAAAGTAATCGAGCAACTGTAGTAAGATGTGGTGGTTCACCATGTCAAAAGCGCTGGATATGTCAAATTGCAATAGTAGAATGCTCTTTCCGACTGCTATCTCCCGTTTAAAGTTAGTCAGAAGTGTGACAAGCACGGACTCAGTGCTGTGAAGTGGGTGGAATCCCGACTGTGAATCATGCAAAATGTTGAACTTGTCCAGGTACTCATTGAGCTGCTTGTTTACCATGCTCTCCATTAATTTCACAAAAAGCGGGATAGAAGCAATCGGCCGATAGTTGGTAAGATCATGGCATTTTTTCTTTGCATCTTTCGGAATCGGGGTAAGTAAGATGTTTCCATAGTTCTCTGGGAACTTTCCACTGCCAAGCATGAAGTTAATGTGCAGTGTTAAGTCTGCAAGGAAGCAATCAGGGGCACATTGGAGCAAGTGAGCTGGGCAAATATCTAGTTTGCAAAACTTCCTGGAAAATCTGCAGAGTTCCTGCTTGACTAAATTCTTGGAAAGGAGTTTTAAATTTGAGAAAAAACGGTCAGCTGGTTGTTCCACTGTGCTCGGAAACAGGCCATTGATGAAATCACTTACGCTAGAATTTTTCTGAGGTAAGGAACTCTGTAGCGTTTCGATTTTTTCCTTAAAGTATTTGGCCAGGCTAGCAGCAGATGGGGCGTCTGTACTGGATAATGTGAGCGCACTGGTATCCAATAATTTGTGAACAAAGTGGAAGAGTTTTTCTGTGTCTTTGTATTCCGGCTCAATTTTGGTTTTGTAATAGAGTTCTCTTGCATGTCTAAGCGCATATTTGTACGTTCGCTGCAACTGCTTCCAGGCAGTGAGATGATGAGTGTCTTGACACTTTCTCCATGCCTGTTCGAGTCTTCTGCTAATGGATTTTAGTTTCTTAAGGTGTTCATTGAACCAAGGGGCAGCGATAACCCGCTTTCTGGTCCTTGTTCTGATTGGTGCTATGGCATCTAATACTGTACTGCATCGATCATCCCAGTGCAAGAGGAAGTTCTCGGAGGCCACCGGCTCCAGCCAAGCTGTCTCATACATGGACTCCCAGAATATCTTGGGATAGATAAAACCTCTCGTGCTGTAAGATGGCTGGGGTGTGGTACGATGTGAACCCTTTACCTGCCATAGTAAGGTACATTTGAGCTTGAAATGGTCCGACCAAGGGATAGCTGATCAGTGAGTTTTAGTTAATTGCAAGGAATGTGAATCAACAGTCTTGAAGGAGAGGAGGTCGAGAATGTGTCCTTTTGAGTGGGTTGCCTGATGATTCCAGCAAAGTCCCAGGAATGGATAAAGTCCATGATGTGATGTGCGTGGGTTGAGGGAGAAAATGTATGATGAGGTAGAGGGGAAGGGGTATTGGAATATAAGAAGGTTTTTTGTGGTTTTGGGAGGGGATGCGGGGGAGGGGATAGCTTTGCCCACCTGTTGAGGATTGGAGGAATAGAGCCATGTAGGTGGAATGTTGGCTATGGGGGACAGAGGGGGAGTGGGGGATGAGATTGTGGACAGCAGCTCTCATTACAGCAAAGGAAGGGGTTAAACTTGCCACCTGGAATATGGGAGGGGCTAATCACCCAATTAGAAGGAAGTGAATTTAAAACATCTGATAGACCTCCGACTGGAGGTGGACATAGCAATGCTACAAGAGCTAAAGTTTGAGCCTGTTGAAATGTTAGAGCTTAAAGGGGGCAATTGGAGTAAGATCTATTATTTGTCAGGGGTCTCGAAGACTCGAAGGGTGGCCATTCTAATAAGTAAGCATATGCCCTTCATTCAAGTACAGCTCGGGAGAGGACAGCCAGGGTCGTTATGTTTGGATTTCGCGGAGGATAGAATCAGTGGGAATTTACCCTGCTCAATGTATATGCACTGGTGGGCCTGAAGAGATCCTTTTTTTTCAGAATTGTTTGATATTATTTGCTCCAAGGGATCTGGGGATCTTATCCTGGGGGGGGGGGGGGGGGGGGGGGGGGGAAGGGGGGGCCATGAATATAGTGTAGGCAAAATTGGATAGAACACCAGGAAGAAGTTAAGGAAGGGCTCACTTTTAGAAGTGGACTTTTAGTGAAGCGTTAGAGGATGTCTGGAAAATATTCCAACTCTCACAAAAGCAATACACATTCTATTCTATTCTAGTGGAGTCTTTTATACCTTTTCCAAAAAGGATTCATGGTGGTTTACATATTAAGAGAACTCTACAATAGAGAGAGATAACATCACAAAAGTTTACAGTACACAAATAGCAACTAACATATCCCAATTATTGATCAATAAAATAAGTCTTTAAACCTTTCTTAAAAGAAAAATAAGAAGATACATGTCTTGGGGCGCTGTGGAGCTACCAATGAGAATGGACGCTTGAAGATCTCTCTGCCCTGCTCTAGCAAGAATATTGTTCCAAATTAACATCAATTGAAATCCTTTTTCCTCTATCATCGGCTAAAACAACTACTTATATAATGTCTTTAACTAAATCGTCGAAGCTGGATTCTCTTAATTTGCCTCAGACTGGTTCTAAGCGAACAAAAACTGACTTGCAAACACCAGAGAAGGCCTTACAAGCAAGATTACCGCCTTCCACGTCGGATATCAGAAGAAATAAAAGCTCTAAAAGAACTAATGACTAAACACTTTCAAACAACCTGTGATCTGAAATCGGATTTGCAATCCCTTTCATCTGCCTTAATAGCTTTTCAAATCCATGTTGAGACCTTAGAAACACGTGCAGATCAAACTACTCTGACTATGGCGCAGCAACAGGAAAAAACTGATCAGCGTTTCTGAAAATTAGAGCTAGAGATCGAAGATCTCTCTAACAGGAACTGGAGAAACAATGTTAGGATCACTGGCTTAAAGGAAGGTGCAGAAGGATCTGATGTTATACAATTTCTTACCTCTTGGCTCCTGCAAGTCTTGCATATGGAGGCGGACCTCCTGTTACAGTTTGAAAGAGCTCATAGATCGCCATCTCATCATAAACAAGGCCTTCAAAGCCCAAGACCGACTATTACAAACTTCTGCAATTTCAACAGGCATTACAAATCCTAACAGCGGCAAGTACAATAAAAGATCTTCAATTTGATGGGAAAAGATTTCTGATTGTGCCCGACCTGGCAAAAACTACTGCTAGGAAGCGGAAAGCCTTTTTGGACATGAGACCGCGCCTCAGATCTCTTGGAGCCAGATATGGCCTTCAATATCCCGCTCGTATGCAAGTAACATTAAATAATACTACTAAGTTTTTCGATTCACCTGAACAATTGCAGATATATCTTGATCAAATGCAGTCTCACGGCATGTCTCCCTGATTCTTTTTCAACACATATTTATATCTGTCTTTGCATTTATCGGCCTTCTCAGATGGCTCTCAGTTATTTTATTATGTTATTAGCTATATTATATGGTTAATTGCTTTAGTACATTCTATGCTCGCATGCTATTATTACACCTTGTTTCAACACACATTGTGTATTATTTTTTTTTTTTTATTTACTGGTACTATACTTATGGTTCCTTAGATCACCCTTTCCTTTCTATACTTCAGATTTTGCAGGGTTCTCTGAGTGTCATCTCGTCTCTACTCTCAGTTTCTCTTATCTCTATTTCATCTCTTTGGTTTAACTAATTTCTTAGTTCTTTATGCTGTTCCTTTCTGTTTTTTGTCAGACATGCATAATTTTTCTTAACTATATGGCTTTTCTTTGTAATGGGCTATGTGCTATATATCCATTTCTTCCTATAAATTAAGATAGAGAATTGATTTGAGCTATGTCCAATTAACATTGTGACATGGAATGTAAATGGTTTAAGTCATCCTATAAAACGTAAGAAAATACTTATCTCAAAAAAACTCAAACCAGGAATAATTATTTCTACAGGAAACTCACCGTTCTTCTACTCTACCTCTTATTAAACAATGTAATTGGATTTCTTCCTCTATAGATTCTCCCTCTCTTGGTAGGAAACATGGAGTTTCAATACTGTTTCATAAGGATGTCAATGCAACTATCTTAGAGCAGATTATTGACCCAAATGGTAGATGGATAGTTGTCAAAGTGTCTATAATGTTTCAGTATTGTTGGTAAATTTATATGCCCTAAATACTGACTCTCCTGAGTATTTCGCAAATCTCTTTCAAACAATACAGTCACTGGATTCTATTCCTATTATTATATCAGGAGACTTTAACATTCCTTTAGATTATTTTCTAGATAGGCATTCTCAAAGTAAGGTGTCACCTTCAAAATCATCTATCACTTTACACTCTCTTATAGACCAATTACATCTCATTGATCCATGGAGATTATGTAATCAGACATCTAAAGAATACACTTTTTATTCTTCCCCTTATAAAAGTTTCTCTAGATTGGACTATTTTTTGATTTCTAATAGTCTTGTTGAAACAATCACCTCCAATATTTCACCAATTGTAGTCTCTGATCATGCACCAATCTCATTCGCCCTAAACTGGTCTACTTTATCTTCTAGAAGACCCCACTTTGGAGACTCCCTTTAAACCTTCTTATAGAAGAAGAAATTTGTATAAAATTGAAAACTTTCATTGAAGAATTTTTCATTAACAATTCCTCCTCCACTCTTGGTCCAATAATAATTTGGGAGGCCTTTAAAGCAGCCCTCCATGGTGAACTTATATCGCTAGCTGCCCACAAATCTAAAAAGGATAGTGCTCAAATAATACAGCTTGAATCTCAAATTAAAGATGCAGAATCTAAATATTTTCAGACAGGGAATACTATTTTCCTTAATACTTTAATTTAAAGTATAGGATAAATAAATTGCTTAGTCTTAAAGCTGGTCAGCAAATTTTTGAGTTTCATTCCAAGCATTATACTGAAAAAGATAAAAGTAGTAAATTATTAGCAAACTAGTAAAAAAGACCTGTTTCTGTTAGAAATGAAACGGGCGCTGGCAAGGTTATATTGATTAGTTGTTTTTTGTTAACCAAATATTTAATATTAAAGTATTGTAATGAGATGGAGTAATAGTGAAGGGTGTATAATGAGGAAGGAGGAGGCCCTGTGTAGGACCACAGGGGCGGTCCTTTTTGACAGAGTGTTTGTGTGTGTGAGAGTGTGTGTAAGACAGAGAGACAGACTGTGTGAGTCCGAGAGTGTGTGTGTGTGAGAGTGATATAGAGGGATTGAAAGATTATGTCTGTGTGTGTGTGTGATAGAGACTGTGTGTTTGTGTGACAGAGAGATACAGAGAGTGTATGTGTGCAACTGAGTTCCATGACCCCCTCCTTCCCTTGCCTGCCTTCCTTCCATCTGATGTGAGAGTGTGTGTGCAGGACCACAGGGGCGGTCATTGTGACAGAGTGTTTGTGTGAGTGAGAGTGTGTGTAAGACAGAGAGACAGATTGTGTGAATCAGACAGTGAGTGTGTGTGAGAGTGAGGCAGAGGGATTGAAAGTGTGTGTGTGTGTGTGTGATAGAGACTGTGTTTGTAAGACAGAGAGACAGACTATGTGAATCAGAGAGTGAGTGTGTGTGAGAGTGAGACAGAGGGATTGAAAGAGTGTGTCTGTGTGTGTGACAGAGACTGTGTGTTTGTGATACAGAGAGAGTGTGTGTGTGTGGAACTGAGTTCCATGACCCCCTCCTTCCCTTGCTCTCCTTCCATCTGATGTGAGAGAGTGTGTGTGCAGGACCACAGGGGCGGTCACTGTGACAGAGTGTTTGTATGAGTGTGTGTAAGACAGAGAGACAGACAGACTGTGTGAGTCCGATAGTGAGTGTGTGTGAAGAAAAGAGATTACTGACTAAGGTATTTCAGGAATGAAATGCTTGGAAAAGAACTGTCAATACTCCTTTCAAGTAATTAAATGTTTGTAAGCATATGGTAAAAGGCAAGAAAGCTTTCAAAAATGTTGTTTTGTGAACTGCAGGTTAAGTGCAAAAGCAGTGCTGAAAGTGCTTTACCATGCACAGAACTTCCCAAGGAAGCAGAACCGCAGCAAAGAGAATTGCGAAGTGGAAAACTAAAAAGCCAACCAAACCCTCAGTATTTTTCATGTTAACATGAGAAATACACATTGAATGTAAAAGAAATCTGTGTTTTCTGTCCCATCTCTCCCTCAGAAGCACAATGGTACCGTGTCAGCGACTGCAGCGCTTAACCCTTTTATTGCCACATCAACGTTAACACTTTAGGAGCGAGCTTGCTCGGCTGGTTTGCTTGCTGTTGGGAAGAGGGGAGGAGGAGTTGCTTCTTTTAGGTTCATGTTAAGTGTTTCCCAATCTGCTGCTGGGAAGCTGTGTCATTTGCAGTGGCGTTCCTAGGGGGGCGGACACCCGGGGCGGCGCCCCCCCCCCCCGATGCAGCGTGGACCCCCCCCGGCAAAAGACACCCCCCCCCCGCGAAACAGCCCCCTCTGGGTGCATGCCGCTGGGGGAGGGGGGTGCCACAGCGCGCGCCTGCTGCGAGTTTACTAACTTTGCTCGTTCGCTGCAGCTCCCTCTGCCCCGGAACAGGAAGTAACCTGTTCCGGGGCAGAGGGAGCTGCAGCGAACGAGAGAAGTTAGCGAACTCTCGCAGCAGGCGCGCGCCTCGACACCCCCCCAGCGGCGTGCACCCGGGGCGGACCGCCCTCACCGCCCCCCCCTTGGTACGCCACTGGTCATTTGTAACCCTGCCTCGCGAAAGCAATTCTTCAGAGCACAGAGTAGTAGTCAGCCCCAAGCGCAGGAGCACCAACAATAAGACCATCGCTGATTGGCTGCAAAAGCTCTTCCTGCATGCTAGGTTGCTAGGAAAAGGAGGGTGATTCGTTGCTGTCAGGGTGATTCGTTGCTGTCAGGGTGATTCGTTGCTTGCTGTCATAACTTAAAAGAGGCGGATGTTCGTTTTCACTCATTGCCTGTAGATGTAAAATGAGATGCATGTGTGTGTGTGGGGGTGGTTTTCAAGTGTACAGCGCTGCGTACGTCTAGTAGCGCTATAGAAATGATAAGTAGTAGTTGTGGTATCGGAAGGGGTGGTTGTGGGTGAGCTGTAGGAATTTGAACTCTGACACTGGGAAGGAAAGGAGGCGGATCTTCGTGCTCGTGTGTTGCCTGTAGATTGAGATCCATGGGTGGAGTTGAGGAATTTGAACTGTGACCCTGGAAAGGAAAGGAGGCGGATCTTCGTGTTTGCACATTGCCTGTAGTTGTAAAATGAGATGCATTGGGGGGGGGGGGGGGTTGTTTTGTGTTTGTATCGGAAGGGGGGGGTGCTGAGTTGCATGAATTCCTAAGCAGGGGGAGGAGTAGGGAAACACGCTACACGTGTTTCCCTATTCCTCCCGCCTTTCCTTGGCTTTTTGTTTTTTGTGGAGCGGCTGTGCTGGCGACATCATCCTTGGCTTCAGCCAATCAGTCGTGCGACACGGTCTGTGAGTGTCATTGCTCTGCCCGCGAGGTCATCACGTTTGACGTGTGGACGGGGCAGACAGTCATGGATGAAAAATTGATCTCTGTCGCCTCACTTTTAGAACGTTGGAAAAGTGAGGCTTCATTAGAACATTGGTGGTGCGTTTTATATAGAGAGATTATCTTAAAAGAAAACGATCTAAAGTCTAGATCTCTGCTATTAAACTCTCTAATCACAGCATGGCTTTATCCACAAAGGATATTTCTAAAGCATTTGTTCATTTCGATTCTGAATTGTACCAATTTGAGTCTCCTCAGTCCCCAAATTTAACGAATAATTTTCTATCCTCACTAGTTAGCCCTAAGCGGACGGAAAATGATATCAAATTTCTTCAGGCTCAGATTGCTGAGCAAGAGCTCATCACTGCCATTAAAGACACCCCGATTAGGAAGTCCCCGGGTTCTGATGGGATTCCCATCGAGTTCTATAAATCGTTTAAAGAAGATCTTTTACCTATCCTCTTAAATCTCTCTAATGATTTATCTCCTGAAAATATTTCTTCTAGCCGTTTCTCGGAGGCAATCATTACTGTGATTCCTAAACCCAATAAAGACCCTCTTTTTGTATCTAATTACCACCCCATTTCTTTATTAAATCTTGTTTATAAACTATATGCTAAAATTCTTGCAAATAGAATAAAAAAAATCATATCTAAAATTATTCATCTGGGTCAGGTAGGTTTCATGCCTGGTAGACTTATTAGCGACAACACAAGGCTTTTTTTGCACTTATCCCATATAGCATCTTCCTATGCCCAGCCAGTTGTGGCCCTTTCCCTAGACGCAGAGAAGGCCTTTGACAGGGTTGAATGGAATTACCTTTTTGAAGCCTTATCCTGGTTTGGGTGTCCCCCTGAATATTTGTTAAAAATTAAAACTTTGTATGCTAATCCAACTGCTAGAGTAATTACTAACAATATACTATCGATTCAGATAGTCCTCCATTGCTGTACTAGACAAGGCTGTCCCCTCTCTCCGTACTTATTCAATATAGCTCTTGAACCACTCCTGATTGCAATTAGGTCTCACACTCGCCTAAAGGGTATTGTATACAAGGATTTGGAAATGAAATGTTCAGCCTACGCAGATGATGTCTTGCTATATCTGTCTAGTCCCCATCAATCAATATCTAACCTCATCGATTTACTCTCTTTTCCCAATTCTCAGGCTATAAAATCAATCAACAAAAGACTGAATTATTACCCCTTAATAAATACTCACTCCCTGACATTGCTAAATCTTTCAATTTGGTCTGGGCAATGCTACTTCACTCTCAGATACTATCCAGTTTAATGCTGACCTAATTCTTAAATCCCTCAAATTGTTGTTACATACCTGGCACCCCTTAAATTTATCTTGGCGGGGTTGTCTTGAAACGATTAAAATGATGGTTTCTCCTAAAATTAATTACACTTTAAGTATGCTCCCAATTATTTTTCCTCTCACTTTTTATTCTCAGATAGACAAATTATTGACCTCCTTTCTATGGTCAAACAAACATCCCAGAATTGCTCTCAAAAAACTTAAAAGTACTAAAGACTCAAGAAGTATTCTGTTTCCTGATTTTCACACTTATCATAAATCTTTTATTTCTCATTAAAGCATGTAATTGGTTTTATCATAAATCTGACTATAAACCTACATGGTTGCTTTTTGAAGAAGCTATGGTATACCCACTTCATTTGTCTTTTTTGCTCTCATCTACCTCATTTCCATCTCATAACATAGATGATATAATAATCTCCACGATTAAATGCATGATAGAATTGGATAAGTTACAAACTATTACTTTTACCTTGTCTTTTCATATGTCACTATGGTATAACCCTCATATATTAGTAAATAAGGTTCCTTTCTTTTGGAAGGAATGGATAGATAAAGGTATTTTGACTCTCTCAGATATTGTAAATGAAGACAAAAGTATTCGGTCTTTTTCTGAAATTATTGAACAATTTTCTTTGCCATATTCTATGTACTTTAAATGGTTACAACTATCTCACAGTGTTAATGCAATGCCGAACCTCATCTTACTAACGCATCAATTACCCTCATTGTTTTCCAATGCACAAACACTGATTCTAAATGGTCACACGACATCTTGTATCTATCAACTTTTCATTAAAAGTGCATATAATTTCAATCTAGTTCTTCAAAACAGTTAGCAACTGGACACTGGATATGCTCTAGATGATGAAGCATGGACTCATTTTTGGATAAAAGTAGTGAAGCCTCTTTCCTCTGCTTCTATGTTACAATCAATGTTCTTTTTATATCATAAACCCAATTGGACACCCCGTAAACTTGCTGCTGCAGGGCTTTGATCTTCTGATAAATGCTGGCACTGTTCCCAGCATGTCGGTACCTTGCTTCATATGCTTTTTGAATGTGACCTAGTCTTTAAATTTTGGAAAGTAATACAGTGCATCATTCAACAGATCTTGTCAACTGATTGTGACCTTTTATCCTCCATAGTAATTTTCAAGTCATCTTCTAAACAACTGAATTTATCAGCTCCAAAGGCAAAATTATTGGACATTTTGCTTACTACTGCTCAGAAGCATATACTACAAAACTGGAAATCTGCTTACTTATTAAAATGTCCAGTTCTGGTGGAACACAGTTTTACAACATCAAAAATTTGAATATACAATGGCGGAAAAATTTCGGACAACTTTCTCTAAGAAAAATTTGGACTCCTATGGAACATTATCTTCAATCTCTTCATACTGCACTACAGCCCAATCATTATCTGGTTGTATCAATTTTTTTTTAATATATGCCTCTTATGACGTTAAGAGCATGACACTATTTTCTCCCTTCTCCTTTCTTGTTTAGATTTTCCTTGTCTCTTGGTTTATTGTATGTTTAGAAAGAAAGTCAATAAAATATATTGGGAAAAAAAAAAAAAGAAGATACATGTCTTAAATCTGATGGTAACATATTCCATAATCTTGTCCCCCAAAAAAGATAAATAATTCTCAAAAACCTAATTTCAAAGTTCTTACATAACCCAATCTTCTACTAGCAGTAGGAACAACAAGTAATTCTCCTAACCCCTCCAAACTTAAACAAAAAACTGATTTAAAAATTAAACAAATTGTCTTAAAATGTGTACGTTAACGTATTGGTAACCAGTGAAGATCACGCATCGAAAACATACTATCAAAACTACTCAGCCCACAAACCAGCCTGACAGCAGTGTTCTGGATCAGCTGCAAACGATTTTGTAAATATCTTGTCATCTGAAAATATAGCAAATCACAATAATCCAGTTGGAGTAGCAAAACTGCCTGGGCTAGAACCCTAAAGTCCTCCTGTTGCAAATTTAATTTTATTACCCTTAATTGTCCAAGCTTATAAAAGAAATCTTTTACTAAGGGCATTTATTTGCCTGTCAGACCATAAGCCTGAATCTAAGATTATACCCAATAATCTTGAATGATCCTCTATTTCTAAAATTTCACCTGCATCCAAAATTACTGACTTCACTGTAATTATATTGACATCTCCAAACCAAAGTATCTTCGTGTTTATTTAACTTTAAAAAATCCAACCATCTACAACAGAAATATAATATCTAATAGACTTTAAAGTATCAACAAAACTTTCAACACTGGACATAACAAAAAAATATTATTTGCATAAGATAACACAGTTATCTCACTAGTTTTAAATAATCACCCAAAGAACTCAAATATATATTAAACACAGAAGGTGAAAGCGGCGAGCCCTGTGGCACTCCACATCCAGTACTCCAGCTATATGATCTACCAGTTTTCCATTTGACACAGTAAGATCTAACCTTCAAAAATAATTCAAACCAACTCAATACTTTCTGAGTAACACCTCTCTAATTTAACTGAAAAAGCAGAATTGAATGATTTGTAGCGTCAATTGCAAATATATCAAACTGCAATAATAAAACTTGTTGACCTCTGCTCAAAACCTGTATTACTTTAGTGGTAAGCAGTGGTGTGTCACCGCTACACCCCCCCCCCCCCCGGCACATCAACTCTCTGACGCATCAACCACCTCCCCTCCTTCGAAGCGCATCAGCCTCACCACCTGTGGGTGCATGGAGCAGTTGTGCGACTATCAGCTCAGCCGGTCCCCTGCCCCAGAACAGGAAAAAACATCAGAGGGGGACAGGGAACTGGTGGAGCCAACAGCCATGCTAGTGTTCCGTGCACCCCCTTGCTGCCCGGTAAGAACAAGAAGCAGTGTCTCTGTACTATGTCGAGGCCTAAAACCATGTTATATTCTACGTAGTATGTCAAAAGATTCTAAAAAAATTCTCAAGCTGTTCATTTACCAGAAAGTCCAAAAGCTTAGCTGTCCATGGTATACTTGCAACTGGACATGCTATTTGGGCAGACATGTGTCATACTCCAGGTTGGACTATTTTTAGGTGGATAAATGAACTGTAGGCCTTTGGGGAGAGGTAACCATACATCCTATTATTTGGAGCATGCACAGGTCACAGGGAGGGTGGTTTTCAACAGAGGCCCAAATAAGGGAGGCATGTGGATTGCCAATATAAGAATGCTGAGTAGGCCTAGTACCCATAAATTGCTTATGGATAAGTGGAGGGAATTTCTTTTCTTCAATAATACTGGGGATGTATCTACAAGGAATAGTATAGGATGCGGGGAAGTCATATATGAGGGGTATACTAATTCAGAAAGTGGCTAGGATCAGAAGAGCACACAACAGTAAAAGACAAAACAAAGCTGAAGTGGTGAAGATACAAAAAGTACATGAGACACATCCATCCACATTATTAAGGGAACTGATTAGGAAGTTGAAGTCTCAGTTATCTGAATTAGACACTGGCAGTGGTGTGCTGGGAAATATTTTAACAATGGGCTCTCTCTCCAGGTGTAGCCAGCCCTGCAATTTATTTTGGGGGGGCGGCGGGGGAGGGGGCCTGGAGTGGACTAGGGGGCAACGCATTCCTCTCTCCCCCCTTCCACTGTGCGGGCATGCTAACCATATCTTTGCTGGTAGGGAAGCTGAGCCCCATCAGCCAAATAAATGGACTACTGACATTCCCTGCTGCTTGTTTCTGGTTCTGAGCAGCATGCCAGGAATTCTCACACATACTTGCATGAGAAGTCCTGGCATGCAGCTCAGAGCCAGAGACAAGCAGTGGAGAGCAGTGACAGTATTTATTTGGCTGGCGGATCTCAGTGTCCCTACCAGCAAAGGTAAAGGAGTTCAGAGATAGCAAGGGAGGCTCTCCTCAAAGCTAGAAATTTACCACCACTATGCTGGAGATTGAAGGCCAATGAGTGAGGTTTTTCTTGTGGGCCCCAGGCAGCCATGTCTAAAAACAGTTGTGGCAGACACATACTCTAATAAATAAATAGAAAATAAAACTTTTTTCTACTTTTCTTGTCTGGTCATTTTATTTGTCTTATTGTGTTGGTACCAGTCTCTGGTTTCTGCTTTCCTCTTTTTTTCTCTTAACAGTTTTGCTACAGTCTCTCTGTCCATTTGTCACTTCCTTTCTCTTTATGTCCACTATCCACCTTATCTCTGCATTCCTATCTATCTGACCTAGCATCACCCCTGTCTTCCCCCAACACAGTCTGGCTTTTCTCCTTCCTTTCCCCTTCCTCCTTCACAGTCTGATGATGTGGTGACTTATGTTTCTTCTCCTCCCTTGCAGCACTTCTTGCATGCTCTCCCCTGCAGGATCCGGTACTACTCGCTCCATTCCCGCTCCCTGCACTGCTGCCCTTCTTTAATTTTCCAGGCCACTGGCAGGGTCAGTGAGGCAAGCACACTGCCTTGAGTGGCCCCGGATGCTCTCCCTCTGTTACAGCGCCCCTCCAACAGGAAACTGTAGCAGAGGAAGAGTGTCCGGGTTGCTGAAGGCAGTGTGCTTACCTCACTGGCGCTGCCTGAAAAATTGAAGGACAGTAGTGCAGAGAGCAGGAGGGCATCTGACTGGCTACCAGGATTGGGGGGGGGGGGGGGGGGGGCCTGAAGCTGGAATGGGTTGAGAGAGGAGCATAGAAGGATCGCTCCTGCCCCAGCCGACCTGGCTCAGCAACTGGCTTGCAAATTTTAAAAAAACAAAAAAAACCCAAAAAGAAACTTAACAACCGGCTCTTCCAAGCCAGTGCGAACCAGCTCCAGAACACCACTGGATATAATCAATGTGAACAAATGGCAAGGAAAGTCCCTGTCCCAAGAGAGTGGAGAAGCAGCTTCAAGGTTAGGAGCACCAGTTCAAATCCACTGGTGATGCTTATGATCTCAAATACAAACGGGTTTAAATGTTAATCCCCACTGAGCTGGCAAGATGAAGCGGACTATGCGTCTGACCCCGGAGAAAAGGGTGAACAACCCTCCAAAGGGTCGTCCAACAGGATAGGCCAAAGTCTCTTGGGAGAAGGAGGGGTTGAGTCTGACTCCGAACCTCCCGGGACCCCTGGAGTAGGCAGAGCAGCGTCCCCCTGCTTCAATAAAAATGCCCGGTTCATTAACAAGACAAATTCAGGGGAAAAAGGCATACCCTGATCAGGTAAGCCCCTTGCTGCAACTGCCCCTTTCTCTGCCACTAGCAGAGCACGTTCCCTGATTGCAGAGGACAAAATGGCTGGTTTCCACCTCCGCCAGAGAGGAGTCGCCAAGAGATCCCTCCGGGGACCCAGAGCGCTGATCCAGGCCCATTATCCCCAGAGAAAGGCCACCAGGATCTCCTCCTCCACTCGGGGACACTGGTCTGCACACTGTGCAGCAGCCCGAGGAGCATCTACCCCCACAGGAGGAGCAGCACCTCACCACCTCAGCGGGGACCGACATGCCACCGTGCCAAAGAAACACCTGGTCAGAGGCCCGACTCGCAAGAGTGCACTGTAAGCCCGCTAACTTGCTCCCTCTTCTTCTTTTTTTAAACTTTTGGCGCTAGTGTTTAATAGAAAAAGAGGCGCGCCGCAGGAACCGCACGACTGTTACCATGGCCCGCTAACAGATCCCCAACTCACCATCTAGATCCTGAAACAGGGTGTGCACCCCCCGAATTCTCCAACCTCCTCACCTCCCCAGCCACAACCGACACCACCGGACTGGAGCCGTTCTGATACGGCCAGAAGCAAACGTGGCTCTCTCTCTCTTTTTTTTTTTTTGTAGGTTGCTGCACAGACACTGCCACAAGAGAGGCTCAGGAGGGAAATAAAGGGAAGAAAGCCTCCAGGCGGGATCAAGACAGGGACCCAGCACCACCAGGTATGTCTAAATTTCCTCAAGTGTGACTCAACTGGGAACCAGTCACCAACCGGACCAAGAGAAACCAACTGGAACACAGAGAGAAACGAAGTATGTCCATCCACCTGCTGGAGATAGAAGATACTGGGGGGCTAGCATGTGGCTAGGTAGTAGTGCTCAGCTCTGGATTTTCTATCGCCACCTGCTGGTCGATGGACATAATTACCCACTTGTCCTGGAATAGTGGGATAGAACATAATGGAAAATTTAGTTATTGATTTTCAATGTTCAAAATAACAATGTACTTGTTGTCACGGCTACGAATTTATGTTTGTATCAACCTCTGAAGTGCATTCTACAAATATAGATTTCTATCATTCCATTCTGTTAAATTAGAGGAAAACAGATGATCTATTTTTTTATATTGCTGGTCTGAAATTATGGAATCCATTGCCATACTTTCTGAGAACAGTCAGGAATCTTGAAAGATTTAAAAAAGGTTTGAATATCTCTTTGTTTCAACAAACCTTTGGTGATGATCTATGATATTATGCTATGATTTTTTTATGTCTTCTTGTCATGGTAGTTAAGACTGTCTTTTTGATGTATTTAATATGTTTGTTTTTAAAACTGTTTTTAAGTATATTCCTGTTCATGTATACTTTACCCCATTGAAAATGGTACACCATATGGACTATAGATTTTAAACAACATGAAAGTAAAAATAAAATTAGAGCATTATGGCACTTATAAAAATTAGAACCAAGGTGGAACCAGAGAGAAAGAAAGTAATGTGGATGCCCTAGTGGTGTGAGATGTTATTACAGCTTTTGGATGTAAGAATGTCATGGCCTTTGGGTTTCCCTATAAATCAGCATCACATAGGGAATTCAAAAGAAAAAGGACAATGATGATGTTTAAAATATTCTTATTGCACAAAGATATAATAAATATAACATTTTTAAAATGTAAAAACAGTTAATAGCATAAATATGTTTTAAAATATTACTTTAATGGTCTTTAATGCAGCTATGTATTGTTAATCCAAATTTTAAAGTGCATGAGATGTTTAAATGTGCACACTTAGGTGTAAGGTGCAGAGTTTCTGAAATGTATAAACTAAAACTGCACAACAAAGAAAATTTTTGTTCCAACAGTTTCCATCAATTTTCTCTCTTTTGGAATGTGTATACAAGAATTTACTTCAAGCAACCCAACAAGTTCAAGCTTAACCAGAAACATTTGTACACTTGTCAGATGTGGTTTTTTTTGTTTTTTAAATAAATTAACCTTTTCCTTACTTTGACCTTTTATACTTTTATTATCCCAAATTTTCCTTTAAAAGGACTGATCCTTTGTGTTACCTTATCTTTCAGGTTCTCCAACCAGGACGCATCAGACCTTCTCAGGTAACTGTGAAAAAAATCATAAAACTCCTCCCCAGCACTAATCAAGTCCCAAAATGTTATGTTGTTATCTTTAGATGTGCAGGTGTAATCGCCACTTATCTGGAAGTCTTGACAGGGCTTTAGTCTTGCTTGTGTGGGGGCCTGTGATACTGTCTTTGGAGGCTTGTTACCTGCCTTTACAGTGAACTTAAAAAGGAGGAAAAACCTTATCTCCATCACTCTTATACACAAAACCTTTCCTGGATTATGGGATATAAGATTAGTGTGAGGATTTAACTAATTTTTAAAATAAAAATTAATTATTCTTCCCTGTAAATCTTCCTATTCTTTTATTTAGACCCTATCCTATAGGAGCCAGGCTGCTTAAAATGTCTTGGCCCAAACATCACCTGTTCACTCTCTCATTGAGCGCTTAAATATAAGCCTATCAGCTCATCCAGCCGTAATTCATTCAGGCCTTTATTCAATCAATCAACACAGTTACCAGTTCCTCCAATTAGAACTAACTCCAACCAGGAATAGGTTTTACAGACAATCTCAGCCTTCCAATACTGGAAACAGGCCTTGTCACTATTCCTGTTCCTATATCAAACACACACACAAGCTCTTTAAAGTGCTCTTACTTGTCCTCCGCCAAATTCAATAGATAGTGAACTGGCCAAATTGGCCCCTGGCACACAATTCAGTTTCACACTAATGTGCCTCCAACAGTTTGGGGCAGTTTTCTGTCCAGATAACATACAGGCTTAACACATTCAAATCATTAACAGTTCTTTCAAAAAAAAACTTTCCTTTTCAAACTCAGGCTATTCAAATAACCATACCATCAATCAGTCACTTTCTTTCTCTGAGGTCACAGACACACGTCCAGCCACGTTGACATCCAGGGCTCCTCTGACAATAGTTACAACTGTCGCCCAGGAGACAAGACGTAGGCTTGGGTCACCTGACCCTCCGCAGTCAATCAACCACATGAATATGAAATGTTTAATTTTTTTACCCTTTGGAACCTGGTGGAAATATACATTTTGAAACGCACTTTTCCCATTGATTTCAATGGGAAAATGGATTTCTTTACAAAACAGAGTCCAAATAACACAACATTTAAAAAAAAAAACCATACCATCACCCATGTCATGTCAAACACAACCCAGTCCATGTTTTAAATTTTAGAAAACCCATTTTCTGTTGCCATATTATACAATTTTATCAAATATTGACCTTAAAATTCAATGAAACTACACCACACTTTCAACATACGTTAAAATAAATTCTCGCTTGCGGGCACCACTATTAGATTCTAAAAATTTGCATCCCGGGTAGTATAAGGCAATCTGTACCCAAACAGAGTAAAATAACCCTCAAAAATAAACTTAAAAAAATTTTTAAACAGCTGAGTCCACCTAAAGGGAACCTCTAGACCTCCTGACTATAAAAGAACATTTTTAAAACAATTCCCTGAGGTCCAAAAAACAGTCAAAAAATGCCAAAATAAAATAAAATAAACCTGAGGCCACAAGACCTCCTAACTTAATCCCTACATATCCCTCTGGTGGTCCATGTCCTTCTTCAGGGTCTCGATGCCACCGTCGCATGATAATCCTCAGACGCCCACTACGAAATCTCAAACATTGAGGCCCCAGCTTCAATTGCGGTCTACCAGAAACTCACCTGACCCATTGCGCATTCTCTGGAGCTCCGGCGGACCAGGCCCAAAGACAGGCATTTTCCTACTGTCTCCCCGCGATGCCTCTCATTCATGGCAGCGCGCCTATTCACACTTGCTGCATTTTTGCTGCTCCCTGCCCCAGGACTCTCGCAGGACCCAAACTGGGTTCCAATGATGTGGGAGCCAGCCGAAGCTAGCGTAAGAAGAATCCAGGAATGCCTAGATCAACCCAGACCAGCACAGCACTGGCCACCAATAATGAAAACAAACAAAAAACCTAAAATGGTCAAAAATGGCACAGAGAGGAGCAGGTAACCCAGGTAAACCCCAGAATGGGCCAAAGTTATTTTTACACCCATTTACAGTAACTCAATGCAAAAAAGGTCACCCACAAAGCACTGACAAAACAGTTCAAAACAGAAAAATGCCTTGCTGCTAGGGGACTCCAATATCAGAGGCATTAACTTAGGAACACAGTCCATGGATCCCAACAAGATTAAATACCTTCCAGGTTCCTTTCTAGCGGCATACTACGTACTAACTATGCTCAAAGAAGAGAGTAAGGATTCTAACACTGATATTGTAATCTACCTGGGGACAACTGACCTGGCCAATAGCACACTTAAGAGCACAGACGCTGGGAGAGGGAACTGTAGTATTTGGGGAAAAAACTACAGTCTGAACCAAATACGTTATCCCAAGTCTTTGGTTCAGACTGTAGTTTTTTTCCAAAATACTACTTACATATGAAAAGGGGGAGGAAAGACTATATAATACAGAGAAGTACAATAAATGGCTCAAAGCCTGGTGTAGTCAAGAAGGTTTTAGATACATAGGAGTTTGAGGCAATATATGGAAAAAAAACAAAAAATTATACTGTAATGAGCTACATCTTTCTGTGGCAGGAAAAAAAATCCTTGGGGAGAAATTCGGACAATATGTTTCTAGGCATTTAAACTAGGGAATGGGAATCACAAAAAGAAGCAGAGGAAATTCAGGAAGTCACCCGCAGCAAAAGTGTGACAGCAATGGAAAAGAAAGTGAATATAAAAACCATCTAAGCAACTTGTTCATCAGCAACATACAGAAAGTAATGAGCACAAAGGCTCACAGTCTTAAGTAAAAAGGTTCAGGATTTGCAAGCCTTGATGTTTGAGTCAGACTTGGATACTGTTGCTATCACAGAGACATGGTTCAATGATTCCCATGAGTGGGATACTACATACCAGGCATTAATCTATTTAGAAAGGCTCAGGAGAGTCAAAAGGGTGGTAGAAAGGTGCTGCATGTGAAAAACAATATTAAAGCGGGCTCAGGAGGGTCGAAAGGGTGGTACAGGGGGCGCTGTATGTGAAAAACAATATTAAAGTGGCTGAAATACAGCGTACCTGGGGAAAAGAGGAAGTAATATGGATCAAAGAGAAGATGGAACCTGTATCCACACTGTCATCTACAGACCTCCAGCACAAATGGAGAAGCTGGACAAAGATATCATTGAAGATATCCATAAACTGGGGATGAAAGGAGAGATGCTGGTCTGAGAGATTTCAGACTGCCCGATGTGGACTAGAAAGAAGTAGAGACATTGTGGATAGTTGCCAAAAGTGCTCTGCTCAGACAAATGGTGACAAAACCCAGACACACAGGCACACACATAAGCAAACAACAAACACAGATGTACAAACCAATAGGGAGATAATATCAAAAAGCAGTTTATTTAGAAAATTCATATCAAGGACCCGACACGGTCCTTGTTTCGGTGCGAAAGCACCTGCCTCAGGGGTCACAAACAACTTTCTCTGAAAAGAAGCTGATTAGCTTGGATAAATCCTTTTTGTATGCAAGTGGTTATATAACAGTTTAATCCACGGAGAGAACAAAAAAAAAACAGCAAACCGATCAGCAAGCAACACCTTGTGACTTTGTTGTAAATTCTACTGCGAATTCCAGTGATTGAATGGTACAGCCTTCTTAATTGTTGCTCTGTATGGTGACACCTAATGACTAACCATGTAGTTTGTTACTGGTTGCTATGTGTACTACCAACTAGTGGTGGAGAAACAGTAGTACCTGTTGCCTTGGAACAGTGGCACCCTCTGATTAAACTTTAAAATTCCTCCTTTGAAATAGTTGATGATGACATAAGGTTAAATACATTACCATATTTGGCTTCACGGTATTATGCTTTCCAAGAAACACACATACAACAGTAACATGTATATATGGTGGTTATTTTAGAAACTCTATTCTTGTTTTTTGTACATCTGAAAAGTAGCATAATAATTATTGTTATTAAAATCAAGGTACAGGTGGATAAGGGACAGTGCACAAGACTGTTAATGTGCAAAGAGCAGGGGTTCTCAACCCAGTCCGCTAGCCAGTCAGGTTTTCAGGATACCCACAATGAATATGCATGAGAAATTTGCTTACAAAGGAGGTAGAGCATGCAAATCTATCTCATACATATTCATTGTGGATATTATGAAAACCTGACTGGCTAAGTGTTTCTCGAGGACTGGGTTGACAATCCCTGACATAGAGGATAAAACTGTTAGTTAAGGTAAATACAGAGAGTGTGTAAAATACTATTGTATCTGTCATATATTTGAAGCATCAATAAAAGAATATATATATATATTTTTAAAGCACTTGTAATAACTAAGGCTTGCTCAAAATCATAAATGGATCAATACTGAGCTGCAGTGGAAATGCCATAACTGAAAATAAAATCCACATATTCCATGCCAGTCTCTGGCCAGAGGCCAGGATAGTGCATAGATGTCCAAATACCATGGTCTGGACATGTTTTTGGTGGGTCTAGGGAGCAGCCAAAATATACACATCCAAGTCTGACTGCAGAAGGGGAAGCGCCCCCTCCAATTGAGCAGTTCTACACTGGAAGGAGTAAGAAAAGTCACAGCAGGTATTTTGTGCATCACTAGAAGGCTCACAATTTAGCTAAAAATTAAGACAGAAAGATATTTACAAAGAGCTGCAGGAGTATTTGAACCTGCATCCTCTGGTTCTCTGTTGACTGCTCTAAACATTAGGCTACTCCCCACAAGGATATCTGTGTGGCCACTCAAGCCGCCCTTTAGATCGAGGTCGAGGACGCGGAACACGCAGAGGCCGGCTCAAGAATCAGGGAGACAGATCCCTGACGAACAGAGGAATGTACTGAATAAAGAATCAACGATAATAAACATCTCAGGATGTATGTTGACAGAAGATCAAAAAACTGTTCTTGATTTGGGGCTAGGCTTCGTACCAGCTACAGTATATGATCCATTTAAAACGAGGGTGGCGATATATCAATTTGTTAGACTTTTGCAAATAAAATTTTTTTTTTATAATCATGCAACAAGTGTAGATATATCAGTTTTGAAGTTAAAATCTAAATGGTACCCACAGATAAAGAATCCTGGTATTCAGACGTTTTTGAAGCTGATACTATCGGATCTTTTAAAGATTGAGAAGGATCCGTCTAAGAAATGGATAATTCATAATCTGTCCAAAAAAGAATCCCTGGCCTTGAGAGAGTTACGGGATAACTCAGAAGTATATATTCAGCGAGCGGATAAGGGTGGAGCGGTGACAGTTCAATCTAAAGATCAATATGAAGTAGAGGCCAGCCGGCAATTGAATGAAACTAGGTTCTATATACCTTTGGGAGGAGATCCGACAAACGACATTAAAATGCAGATAATGGAGATTGTAGAACCAGCTCTAATGAGGGAGATGTTGACAAAAAAGGAAGCTGAATTTTTTATTAATAAAACTCCAGCGGTGCCGTATATTTACTTTTTACCAAAAGTACATAAAGATCGTGAAAATCCGCCGGGAAGACCGATAGTGTCCACCATAAATTCGGCTCTTGAACCATTATCTAAATTTGTAGATGTGTTTCTCCAACCTATGGTTAAGGAAATTATATCTCTATATATAAAAGGCACCACCAACGTTCTAAATGAAGCCTCCAGCCGGAAGTGTGAAGGGGGAGAGATATCCGGTTTCCCCATGAGTGTCTGCCCCGCCCTCGCTCTCTCTGTAACACAAACAGTGAAGGAAAACACAGCAAAGCACAAAATCAAATTGCTCTCTCTGTAACAGTGAAGGACTCAGAGGGGGGAGGGGAGAGAGGGCAAAAGCCCTCACTATCTCTGTATCATAAACACAACACAGCAGGAAACTTAACACTGAAGGACTCGACTCCGAGGGGGGAGGGGACAGAGAGGACAGACAGCACAGGGGAAGGGAGAGAGGGCAGAGGGCAGGGACACACACACTCCCTCATGCACACAGAAGAAAACCTTGCTAGCCCCCGTTTCATTTGCATCAGAAACGGGGCTTTTTTACTAGTCATATATAAAGGACTCTTTGGATATGCTACGTTGTCTTGAAAATATAGACGGAATATCGAATGAAGCATGGCTGGTTACCCTCGATGTAACCTCACTTTACACAAACATACCTCAGGAGGCTGCATTGAATATTATTAAAGTGAACTTGGAGAAGCGCCAGTCTCCACAACGAATTTCCACAACATTTTTGATGGAGTTGGCTTCGATGGTGATTAAGAAGAATTATTTTTGGCATAATGGAATATATTATTTACAGCACCATGGAGTGGTGATGGGAGCTACGTTGGCTCCCTCTGTAGCAGCATTGTTTATGGAAGCATCTGAAGAACAACAGATATATGTATCTTCTAAGTTTACTTCAGTCAGTATGTGGAAAAGATTTCTGGATGATGTCTTCCTTGTATGGACTGGATTGGAGATATCATTGGTTGAATTTGTAAAATGGATGAATTCATTAGATCCGAATATACAGTTTACTGCCCAGTACAGCCAGAAATGTATAGACTTTTTGGATATCCACATTCAAAAAGTGGCGGGAAAAATCTTTACGACAATTCATAGAAAGGATACAGATCGAAATAATTACTTACATTTCAAGAGTTTTCACCCTTTCCACCTACGTAACAACTTACCTATTGGAGAATTTCTTAGATTAAGACGCCTGTGTTCATCTATATCTGAGTTTAAAATGCAAGCAGAGATTTTGAAAGGAAGATTTAAAGATTGAGGCTATCCAGACAGAACACTTAAAAGAGCTTATTTAAGTACTCATTTTGCCCAGAGGAATTTGCTCCTTCAAGAAAGGGTAGGAGAAGGGGAAGAGGGTGAAAAATTGATTTGTGTGCTTCCTTTCTCCTCCCAGACTAAATTTATTGTGAACTCCATTATGTCTAATTGGTATATTTTGCAATTAGATGGTATGTTCCCTGAAAAACCTTTGATGGCGTTCTCTAGAGCGAAAAATATAGGAGAGCTATTATCTAAAAAGAAGAAGAGGAAGGTGGGAGATGATGATGTAAGCCCACAACATGTATGCTGTGGACGATGTCAATGGTGTACACAAACAATATCTGGAGCAAGTTGGATAGATCCACAAACGAGAAAGACTGTAAATCCATATACCTTAACCAACTGTACTACAATGATGGTAGTTTATATAATTATGTGTCCTTGTAATAAGGTATATGTTGGTAGAAGTAAATGTCCTATAAGGATACGCTTGAATGAACATAAATCCCGTATTCTAACTGGTAAAATAGAAGCACCACTTGTCCAGCATTGAATAGAATAGAAACATGAGATTGCAGATATTAGATGGCGAGTGATAGATAATATAAAAGTAGGGTGGGAGGGAGGTAATTTAGAAAGTATTTTAAATTATAAAGAACAATCATGGATTTTTTTCTTTAAATTCAGTAAGCCCTAATGGGCTAAATCAGGAGATTGAATGGATGTCAGTCATTTAAAAGGGGAGGAGTTACCATGGATTCTACGTTACGTGACTCTTAAAAACAGCTGTGGAATAATTAATGGGAGCTTTAATAGAAGAGGGGAAAATGCCGTGGCCATTTTGAAACGCTATGAGCTATGGAGATGTTTCCAGTTATACTGAGGTAATGAATGATTTGGGATTTTTTAATATTGAAGGTGTTTACAGAATGGGATGGAGTTTTGATTCTTTTCTTTAATTCTAGGAGACGTAACCTTGACACAGCACGATGTGCGAAACATGAGTTCATGTCGGATTAAAAGTCTCAGAGATGAGTAATTGCTTTTGGAAAAGAATTTAATGAAACGAAAAAGAAGAGAAATTTATTAAAGCTAAGTGAAAAACAAAAATTTATTTTAAAAATAAGTGTTTGAGTATAATATAGTTGACTGTTGATCTAAAGGGGATTAAAATATTGATCAAGTGAAGAATATATGCCTATCATAAGAACGTGCATGGTTCACAATTATAGCCAAAATGGTGGTGTCATGAATATCTGACTGATCCTAAATCATTAATACCTTTAAGTGTTTAAAGTAGGGTTATTGAAGACATGTATGGAGTTGGGTAATTAGAAGTGAAGATACATATAGTACCCCCTCCTATAAGGATATTTTTGATACCGTGAAGTGGCATTTTATAATATGGACATTCCTATGCTGCCACAAAGACATCCATGTACCTTGTTTCAGTTTGTAACAAGGATGTTGGAGTGGAGGAGTAGCCTAATGATATAGTGCCATGGCCTGAGAACCAGAGGAACTGGGTTCAATTCCTGCTTGATCCAACAGAACCCCGGTGACATCACGCAGCTTCTCTTTCCGTTTTCCGAAGCTGAACCCCTACTTTTACCACCATTGTGAGCCAAGACCCTGCTTTTGCTGCCTTTGTTTCTGCTTTGTTTGAGGGGTTACCATTGTTTTCCATATTATCCAACTTTTCATTTATCTGACAACGGGTTGGTCTTGTTTAGGTCAGATAATTGAGAATTTACTGTATATCAAACCCCATCCTTTTTCTCTTTCATGCTGGACATAGCAAGCAAGATAAATGAAAAGTCAGCAGACTGTGTGTCAGCAGATCCTGTTTTAAAGTTATGAGAAATGATCATCCACCTATGACATACTAGCTTGGACTTCCTTTCTAAAATTTCCCTCCACATGTATGTGTGTGTATATGTCTGTATAAATTAACACGCACACACAATATAAGTAAGGCAAACCTAGAGGGTTTTTGCTGTTTTGTCAGCAACACTTGGAATTTAAACATGAAATTTTATAGCCTTATTTGTTACTATGTTTTTATGATGTGTGGAATGAGATTATCATTAAACACAAGGAAGTTCACAGACTTTTTAGTGTGACCACCCAGCTATTGTCTTGCATTGAAAAAATGTTTGCACTGTGAAACTATCATTATTTGAGGAAAAAAAGGGGTACCAGCTTAATTGTCTTGTCCACAAGGTGGATGAGCCCTTAGGTCCCGCAAGGTCCAGAAGGACCTCAGAGGACAGCCGTGCAACCCCAAGTCTTCACCCGCGGTGACCGCCGTTCACCAAGGGTTGAGCCCCCAGCTGCAGGCGGTCATCGGGACTTCAGGAACCGCGGGGTTGACGGACTGACCTGGCTGGAACCGGAAGAGAAGCGGGCAGGTGGAAAAGAAATGTCCACAAACTGGCAGCAGATCAGGGCAGACAGCAATAGCGAAGTCGGAGTCAGGCAAGAGGTCAAGGCAGGCGGCTAGTAGAGGGGTCAAAGTCAGGCTAGAGGTCTAGGCAGGCAGCTAGGCAGGGATAACCAGGAAACAGTCCAAAATCCAGAAACAGCAATACCAGGGAAACGACGAAACACAGGAACCATGGAGAATGGCCTCGGGAACAGAACCTGAAGCAAAGTGCTAGCTCTGTTCCCTTCCTTAAATACAATACAATATCAGCTGCCCCGCCCCCGTAGGTAAAGTCGACCAATCCGGCCCTGAGTATCGGCAGAGCCCCTCTGATTGGCTCTGTCCGATTTCCCAGGCGGGACCACCAACTTGGCCTCCCAATCCGGCGCCTCAGAGGCGGAGCTCCGGGCCCTCCCGTCTGGGAGGGAAGAAGACGCCGACCATCGCGCCTCGGCGGCGCGAACATAGCCCCCACAGCCGGCGACCGAGAGACCGGCGGCCGCACTCGCCGGCCTCCGGCCCGGCCGGAACAGCCATCACTGCGGCGGCCCCCGGATCCCCGCCGAGGCCTCCGGGCCGCTACCCCTCGCCGCGGAGGACGCTGGCTCCCGCCCCCCGCGGCGGAGGAGCAGGTAGGAACGCGGGATGCGACATTAATGTTAATGAAATCACATGGATGTAGACTTTTGTAAACAATAGTTTGAATAATTTGTAGTTGATAATATAAATTTACAGATAATTTCTTTAAAAGCATTTCAGATTGGAACGGCAATCATGGGCAAGGTGTCAGAAGCAGACCAAATGAGAAACCAGACACTGCGTGAACAAGGTTTCGGAGCGAAAGCATTAGTGGCTGCATATCATCTCAAGAACTGGAAGCTCAGCACTGTAAAGAAAGTTTGTCAGAGTGATTGCAAAATTTGGACATACTGGACTCCTTTTACTATACTGTGCTAGTGATTCCCATGTGGCAAATGTGCCGAAACCTGTAGGAATTGAATGGGCTTCATTGCATTTGCCGCACCAGGAATCACTAGTGCAGTTTAGTAAAAGGGGCCCATTGTTAACTGTATTGTTTGAATAATGTTATTTTACTGTGTTTTTGGTCAAACATTTCTAATGCACAAAAATCTCTAGGTAGTATTACTATTAAACATTATTTAAAGTACATAAAATATCTTACTGAAATTCAAAGTGGTTGTTGAGAAAACAGCAAAAAGAAAGTGTGTGTGTGTGTGTGTGCGTGCACACACACACATATATATTGTCAGTCCTCCACTTCCAAAATGTGTAAAATCCAGAGGATTCAGGGAGAACTCCTCCCGCAATAACCTCCAAAAGGAAATTGTTAATAAAGCCATGACCCACTAAGTTTCAGGTCACTCTTTTTCTATACTCTCTACTCAGGGAGAGGAGGAGAAATAATGTATACCAAAGTTCAAATCAGTCATAGCCTCTTTGTAAATAATGGATACTTTATTAAACAGAATAATTCCACTATAAAGGAAAGTACATGCAAATAAGGCCCCCTTCTTCAGCATATGCAAATTAGAATAATGTCTCTCTCTCTCTCTCCCCCCCCCAACAGCCCAAGTTCATAAGGCTTCAAAAAAATGTCCAGGTTCTTATTAAAACATTAAGAAATAAGCACTGCCATACTGGGAAAGACCAAAGGTCCATCAAGCTCAGTAATCTGTTTCCAACAGTGGTCAATCCAGGTCACAAGTACCTGGCAAGATCCCAAAACAGTAAAATAGATTTTATGCTGCTTATCCTAGAATATCCAGCAGATTTTTCCAAGTCCATTTTAATAATGGCTTATAACTGTTTACTTCCACTTTAGTAACTTCTTCCTTGGGAGAGGATTCTCTTTGTTTCCAAAAAGGGTTGCTAGCTTTAAAAGTCCACAAAAAGAAAAGAAAAAAACAAAACAAAAAAACATTTACAGTTTCCTTCAGCCCACTTGTCAAAAGCTTTTTCATGCCCGGGTAGTATGAGCAAGGAAAAGGAGGAAGGCCACCACCCACTTGCTTTCACAGCCAGTTGCTTCCTCAACTGGCCTTTCTACAAAATACTTCAGCAAACAAAAAGGAAAACTACCTTAGGTTTCTTAAGACTCCACCATTTCTTCCTAGATGTCCCATTCAATGATGTCCATGGGTTCTTCCTCTTCTTTTCCAGCCTCCCAAAGCATCTCAGAGACTTCTGGAAGGTCCCTCCTTTCTTCTTTCAACCTGGGGAAAGGACCCTTAAAGGCTCTACTTCCTATCTTATTGATTGGTTCCCTCTTTCTTGGTCTTCCATTGGCCAGAGCTGCCTTGCCCTCCCCTTTCCTGACTTACACACACACAAAATGATTGGAAAGAGTTCCAGAAGCCATGCTTTCTCCGCTTATTATTTACTGTTTAAAATTAGTATCTGCTAGATTGATAGTTACACACAACAGTTACAATAATCATACCCCATAAAAACAACATGTAGCAATAGTGGGCAACAGCCATATCCCAGAGATGCCAAGAGTGAACCATCCCAAAGACACAGATTTACCACTCCAAGGAGTGAGACTGAAGGCCAAAGAATGAGAATCCTCAGACGGTACCATCCAGGATTTAAATCTAGAATTATTTAAGTGTAGTATTGCTTTGCAAATTAATCAAGGCGGTATTAAATGATACTGGCTGTTTTCTGGAGCCTCTGAATGAAATACAAAGTGGGAAGCAATTTGGGTCAATTTTGAGCTAAAAATTACCTTCCATCCAGTAGTTAAAAGTATGTACATCGGCTTCAGAGTATATGTACTTGCATGTACAGGGGAAACAGTAGCGGAAAGGTGTGCTCAGATTTCTTCCTAGTGGTTGGATCACTTGGTTTACATCTCTAAGGCTTCCCTTTCAAGATCAGTGCACTGGTACTGACGCTCTGATGAATGAGACGTAGGGCTGAGAGTATGCAAGAGTGAGAAAGCTTTCAAATGAGTGTGGCATGCTCCTAATGAGCAAGACTTGTCATCTCCGATAGTCATGCCCACATCTACATAATAAACCAATTCACAGTTATTACAAGTAAATGCTTCCTCCTACCAACCATCTACTCACAGCCATAGGGAAACAACATTCTTTCTTTCTTTTTCCCAACCATATCTGCTATGGAAAAGGGGTTTATTTCCAATAACTATTACAAACACAGCCTGGTCACCAGTAGACACCAACTTCCCACTTCAGGAAGGAGATGAGAAGCAACATTCTTATCATTGCTCCTAAATCTTACACTGTTAAATAGCAGCACTCATGACCTAGAATAAAGAGCTTGAATTTCAGTACCTTAAATATGGAGAAGTTTGCAAATTCTGTTGAAAGAGTCATGAATTTCTTCCACTGACAGAGTGCTGGAAAGCCCCTATAAATTGGCTGACATTCCACTTTTCTATCTACCATTATACAGTATTCCTAGATAATGGCAGCCTTATTTCCATTCCAGGAGTGGCTGTGCTTTCTCCATCTTTCTCTCTGTTTTGCATTTAATTGAAAATTACAGTAGCCCAATGCAGATACAACTGGAGCCTTGCTTTTACTTGAGATGAGGCTACACGTTCATTCTTTCTCGCCTGTGTGTCAGGAAATTACTTTGGAACTGTTTGTCAACTAGATGATATCCAATTCCAATCTTCTGTCCTTTTTCAGCTCTGGTTTCAGGGATGAGCAACCTTAGTCTTCAAGAACTGCAAGTTAGTTGGGTTTTCAGGATTTCCCCAATAAATATGCATGAAATCTATTTGCATACAACAGAGGCAGTGCATGCAAATAGATCTCATGCATATTCATTGGGGAAATCCTGAAAGCTCAACTGTGTTACAGCCCTCAAGGACTGAGGTTGCCCACCCCTGGACTAGATAAACTTACTACTACTACTATTTAACATTTCTAAAGCGCTACCAGGGTTGCGCAGCGCTGTACAATTAACAAAGAAGAACAGTCCCTGCTCAAAGGAGCTTACAATCTAAAGGACAAAAAGTGCAGTCAATCAAGATTGAGGCAGTCTAGATTTCCTGGATAGAGGTACAATGGTTAGGTGCCGAAAGCGACATTGAAGAGGTGGGCTTTGAGCAAGGATTTGAAGATGGGTAGGGATATGAGCTCAGTGAGTTTATTCCAAGTATAGGGTGAGGCGAGGCAGAAAGGGCGGAGACTGGAGTTGGCGGTGGTGGAGAAGGGTACTGAGAGGAGGGATTTGTCCTGTGAGCAGAGGTTACAGGTAGGAGCGTAAGGGGAGATGAGGGTAGAGAGGTAGTGAGGGGCTGCAGATTGAGTGCATTTGTAGGTTAGTAGGAGAAGCTTGAACTGTATGCGGTACCTGATTGGAAGCCAGTGAAATGACTTGAGGAGAGGGGTGATATGAGCATATCGGTCTACGCGGAAGATAAGACGCGCAGCAGAGTTCTGAACGGATTGAAGGGGGGGATAGATGGTTAAGTGGGAGGACAGTGAGGAGTAGGTTGCAGTCGGCAAGGCGAGAGGTAATGAGAGTGGATGAGAGTTCAGGTGGTGTGCTCAGAGAGGAAAGGGCGAATTTTGCTGATGTTATAGAGAAAGAAGCGACAGGTCTTGGCTGTCTGTTGGATATGGGCAGAGAAGGAGAGGGAGGAGTCGAAGATGACTCCGAGGTTGTGGGCAGATGAGACGGGGAGGATGAGGGTGCTATTGACTGAAATAGAGAGTGGAGGGAGAGGAGACACCTGATCGGACACACAACACTGACAGCCAAAGGTTAGAGACTTCAGTTTACTGAAGTTTTAAAACTCCCAGTACCCCTTAATAATTTACAGATCGCTAGGCACCCCTAGGGTTTCTCAGTTTAATTTATAGCAGCTTTTAGCAATCTCCCAAGACAAAGAGTTTTAAAAATAAACCATAACAAAGAGTCAGGAAAGACAAACTTTGAATTGAACAGCTGGCAGATACCATGTAGAAGTGAGAACAACGTTTATTTGTGGACATGAACATGTGATAAATTAACCGTATGCTTGTCACTCTAAGCCATCTGCTGCTATCAAACACTACCAAGTGCCCTCCAAATATCTGCCAGCCTGTTGTTGAAGTTTAAGCTTCCCTTTTAATGTTTATGTTTACACAGAATTAACAGTACACAGAGCTCTATATATGAACACACCTGAAATTGCTAGGTTGAAACATAAAAATTTCTAGTTGCACAAGTGAGACTGGGGAGAACTCAGTTAAGTTGCACTGAGTGTAAACACACAAGATTTTACTATTGGGACAGCAAGTGTGTAACCCATAAGATTATATACAGCTTAGTACTGGAGAATCACTCAGTGTGGCAGCAGTGTGTGGATCTGGGGAGAACTTAAGATTGACAGCAGTGACTGTTGACCTCATGAGACTATAAAGCGTAGTTGGCGGAGCAAATGGGAACCTCATGAGGCTGCAGTACTTGGGGAGCACAGTTCTGCAATGGTGAGTGTAGATTCTATGCGACCACAGAGCAGGGAGTGCTCATCTCAGTGCTAGGAAGGGTGGACCTCATGAGGCCACGGTATTGAGGAGATCTCTTATTGGTTGCTGTACATATGGCCCTCATGAGGCCGCAGTATTGAGGAGAGCTCTTATTGGTTGCTGAACATATGGCCCTCATGAGGTTACGATACTAAAAAGAGCACTTTTTAGTATATTCCCTGGTGGTAGTGAATATAGACCTCATGAGGAAAGCTTAGTAATTGTAGACCCCCATAAAGCTGTAGTCCTGGCAAAAGCTCTTACTGGTAGACCTCAAGAGGCTGTAGTACTGAGGACTACTTAGTTTTCTTACAGAGACACTGGAGTATGTGCAGGTTGGTAGCATTCATTCAGTATTTAGTCAGCACACTAGGTTCTTAGAAATACACCATGCAGATTTTCTAGGGAATACAAAATGTTTACACTATTTCAGCCTTCAAAGTCAGAACTAGTGTAAGAAAAGTGGACATACCATGAATACAACAATAAAATCTTAAGTGGGTAATAATACAAATTATATTTATGATTTACTATATTATTGTTATTGATTTGAATATACTATGTCCCAGAGCAAGTTAGCTTTAAGACCAGGAAATGAGAAAAGAATCTCGCTTTTTAACCTCATGTTGCAGGGGGCCCCAAACCTGCATGAAGCTGAAGAAGATACAGCCTGTTAGTGGGCGTTCAGCCTTCTACCAAATTTCTGCCTTGGACTTCAGTATATTTTTTTTTTTTTTTTTATAAGAACAAAGTCAACAAGACAAAAATGTACAAGAATTGAATTTAAAGTACAACCATGAATTAAACAGGAAAACCAGAAGCCCACATCAAGGAAGATAACTTTACCATACAAAAAAATGAAATACCTAAGCAAGAAAAAAATTAGGCTACCCTAATTTCTAATTCTACGACTCATCATTAAATGCACTCACAATACCCCAAAGAACTTATTTCTGATGACCTTTAAGAAACTGCTCCAGTTGTAGAGACAATGTTAAAGCCTTATTGTCCAGACTTACAAAAATTAATTGTGTGCTTGATGATTGTCCCTCACATTTATTCACTCATTCTCCACCTATTATTATCTTATGGTTAGTGATGTTTATAATTGGGGTTAGGTAAATTTCCTATAGAGGTAAGCCAAATACCACTCACACCAATACCAAAATCTAGAGATCAGGACTTGTCCCTTCCAGTTTTAGGCCAGCATTCTATTACTTACTAAACTAATGGAGACATTAAATAGCAAACAATTATCTCTTTTTATAGAATCATTTTCCTGTTGACATCCTTCTCAACATAGATTTCATGTCCCAACACAGCACTGAATCCTTATTACTTACACTGACATCTACCGCTTGTAATTATCTATTTAAGAGAAAACAGCTATTGTTGTTAAAATTTGATATCTCCGCTGCATTTGACGTGATGGATCATGAACTACTGAGGCTAAAGTTAAGTGAGCTTGGCTTTGGAGGCCCAGTCCTGAAGAGGTTTTGTGAATTTTTGAGTAGTAGGTCTGGAAAGGTGGGGTTTTTTTTTCTAAAGATTGGCTTTTAAGTAGTGGTGCTCCGCAGGGCTCATCCCCATCTCCTATGTTATGTAATTTGTTTATGAGCTCTTTAGGTACCATTACTTTCCCTGATGATATTCGTCTTTTCTCATGTGCTGTTGATATTTTAATGTTAGTACTTGTGCATCTCTTACAGGAAGATACTTTTATTAGTGTGTCTGACTGTATGAATACTATCCAACACTGGGCCATGAAAACCTGCTTAAATTGAACCCCACCAAAACTAAGGTTCTTTGGTTTTCCACCTCTACAATGTCTATTCCAAATTCTATACCGTTGGTAGGAGGGAAATGTTTAAAAGTGGAGAAACAATTGAGGGTACTAGGTGTCATAATGGATTCATCCCTTACTTTTGACTCTCACATTAAAAATTTATGGAGACTCACTTTCTAATGTTTAAAACAACTGCGTCTACTCAGATCCTATTTTTTGAAATACACTTTGCACTGATTAGTAACCTTTACTGCATCTGGACTATTGTAACTCTATGTATATAGGATTAAGTATTAAACTTCTGCATAAACTTCAGATAATTCAGAACCTTGCAGTTCGACTGATTTTTTGTTTAAAAAATTTGGTAAACCTCATTATTTTGAGAAACGTCACTGGCTTCCAGTCAGGCACGCATTACTTTTAAGTCCATTTGCATAATATTTCATGCTTTGTATGGAAATACATCTGGATTACTTATGCAACTATTTTCAAATCTCTTTTTTTCATCAACTAGACTGTGCAATTCCTTTCAGTTAAAGTATCCTGCTTTTAAAGATATTCGATTTAAACAACATTTTGATGCTTTATTCTCTTATTGAGTACTTAGAATTTGGAATGGCCTTCCTAGGCAAATACGAGTTGAGCAGAATTACACGAGGTTTCAAAGGAATCTTAAAACTTTTCTTTTTGGAAAATTTTAGATTAATATTGTAATAAGCATTTTGAGTATGTAATTCCTCATTAAGTGATGAGTGATCTTATAATGTTAACCACCTTGAACCTCCCGCTGGGAAAAGTGTGGTCTACAAATTATAGAATCCCAAAACACAATATCTTTACCCTGGAAATTAAGAATACATTTGCATGGAAACTTAAGGAATAAAGAAGCACCCAGAGCAAGAATTCTAGGTTTCAGAGCCAAAAAGGCCCTATGGCTGAGTTGCGTTGCTCTGGATACATTTGGAAAAATGACAAAACTGACTCTTTTTCTGAAAATACCTCTTCAATATCAAATTCTTATCCAAATCAGGAGCCAAAGAGACCATCAGAGTGGACCTAATATTTATCACATCCTGAGTATCTTATAAAAAAGCAGTCAAATCAACTTTGGATGTGACCAACTGGTTCTCCTCCTGTTGGTCACCCTGAAGTTTCTTCTTGCCAGTTAATAAGTAAAAATGAAAAAAAAAGTAGAAAATAAAATAAAATGATACCTTTTTTATTAGACCTGTATGGTCCATCCAGTCTGCCCAACAAGATAAACTCATATGTGCTACTTTTTGTGTATACCTTACCTTGATTTGTATCTGCCATTTTCAGGGCACAGACCATAGATGTCTGCCCAGCACTAGCCCCGCATCCCAACCACTAGCCCTGCCTCCCACCATCAGCTCTGCCACCCAATCTCTGCAAGCTTCTGAGGATCCATTCCTTCTGAACAGGATTCCTTTATGTTTATCCCACGCATATTTGAATTCCGTTACCGTTTTCATCTCCACCACCTTCTGCGGGAGGGCATTCCAAGTATCCACCACTGTCTCTGTGAAAAAATACTTCCTGACATTTTTCTTGAGTCTGCCCCCCTTCAATCTCATTTCATGTCCTCTCGTTCTACTGCCTTCCCATCTACGGAAAATGTTCGTTTGCAGATTAATATCTTTCAAATATTTGAACGTCTTTATCATATCACCCCTGCTTCTCCTTTCCTCCAGGGTACACATGTTCAGGTCAGCAAGTCTCTCCTCATACATCTTGTAACGCAAATCCCATACTATTCTTGTAGCTTTTCTTTGCACCGCTTCAATTCTTTTTACACCCTTAGCAAGATACGGCCTCCAAAACTGAACATAATACCCCAGGTGGGGCCTCACCAATGACTTATACAGGGGCATTAAAACCTCCTTTCTTCTGCTGGTCACACCTCTCTCTATATACAGCCTAGCAACCTTCTAACTATGGCCACCGCCTTGTCACACTGTTTCGTCGTCTTCAGATCCTCAGATACTATCACCCCAAGATCCCTCTCCCCGTCTGTACATATCAGACTTTCACCGCCTAACACATACGTCTCCCGTGGATTTCTACTCCCTAAGTGCATCACTTTGCATTTCTCTGCATTGAATTTTAATTGCCAAACCTTAGACCATTCTTGGCAGATCCTTTTTCATGTTTTCCACTCCCTCCCGGGTGTCCACTCTGTTACAAATCTTAGTATCATCTGCAAAAAGGCAAACTTTACCTTCTAACCCTTCGGCAATGTCACTCACAAATATATTGAACAGAATCGGTCCCAGCACCGATCCCTGAGGCACTCCACTACTCACCTTTCCCTCATTCGAGCAAATTCCATTAACTACCACCCTCTGGCGTCTGTCCATCAACCAGTTCCTAATCCAGTTCACCACGTCAGGTCCTATCTTCAGCCTGTCAAGTTTATTCAAGAGCCTCCTGTGGGGAACAGTGTCAAAAGCTTTGCTGAAATCTAAGTAGATTACGTCTATACAGTGGTGTATCAAGGGGGGGGGGGGGGGGGTGGGGGCGGTCCGCCCTGGGTGCACGCTGCTGGGGGGGGGGGGGGTGCCGCAGCGCGCGCCTGCTCTGAGTTCGCTGACTTCGCGCGTTTGCTGCAGCTCCCTCTGCCCTGGAACAGGTTACTTCCTGTTCCGGGTCAGAGCAAGGGAGCTGCAGCGAACGCGCTTAGTCAGGGAACTCTGAGCAGGCGTGCGCTGCGGCACCCCCCCAGTGGCGTGCACCTAGGGGGGGGGTCCACGCTGCATTGGGGGGGTCCGCGCTGCATCGGGGGGGGTGCTGCACCCGGGGGGGCGGGGCGCTGCCCCGGGTGTCCGCCCCCCTAGGAACGCCACTGCGTCTATAGCACGTCCATGATTCAATTCTCCGGTCACCCAGTCAAAGAACTCAATGAGATTCGTTTGGCACGATTTACCTTTGGTAAAACCATGTTGTCTTGGATCTTTCAACTTACTGGCTTCCAGGAAATTCACTATTCTTTCCTTCAGCATCGCGTCCATTACTTTTCCAATAACCGAAGTGAGGCTTACCGGCCTGTAGTTTCCAGCTTCTTCCCTATCACCACTTTTGTGAAGAGGGACCACATCCGCTGTTCTCCAATCCCAAGGAATCTCTCCCATCTCCAAGGATTTATTAAACAAATTTTTAAGAGGACCCACCAGAACCTCTCTGAGCTCCCTCAATATCCTGGCGTGGATCCCGTCCAGTCCCACGGCTTTGTCCACCTTTAGATTTTCAAGGTATTTAAACATCTCTGTTATATCCCCTCGCTCCTGCCTCTCTTCCAGTGTATACGTGTTGAGGTTCATAAGCCTGTCCCTATACGTTTTATGACAGAGACCGTTTATCACATTAAATGAAAATAATGCATGAATGCACAATACAAGCTGATTTGCAAGAAATATAAAATACTGCTTATCTAGGATAATTCCTGCCCTCAGCAGTTTATAATACATATACACAAAAACAGAAGAACACATTTACGAAAATACTATAAAAACAAATCAAAACAAACTTCACTCCCACCCTCTCTATCAGGAACATTGGAGCCGACTCTGTGGGTGCTTGAGCACCCCCAATATTGAGACAATTCCTTATATGTGTCCAAGGAGGGGTTATTTCCATTGGGCTTAGCACCCCCAATAATTTTGAAATGTTGGCTCCTATGATCAGGAACATCCCTCACAGAATGACCCTTTAACCCTGCCCTTAAGTAATAATGAGATGCAAATATAAAATGAATAAAGTAGCTTGTTTGGCCTTGCAATCTGCCTTATTCAGGGAAAGATAACTTGGACTTTAGGGTCAGCGATGAAAGGGTGAGTGAGGCTGTACTGCAGTACAAGATAAGAAAGCAGTGGCAGCATGCGTGAGGAGGGCAAGGTACAGTTTTTCTTACAGCCTTAATCTGGAGCTCTGCAGTAAAAACAGTCAGATTTATGTATCCTATGTTCTGAATTGGTGAAAAGTGCTTGATAATGCGGGGTCACTGACCTTTGTTTTATTTTGCTTGTAGAGTTTAGTTATCCAGGTAAATCTACCTGGTTGAAAATTGCTAATAGCACTTGCAGACTTCCACAGTGCTCTGGCTTTTAGCTAGACTACAAAAAGAGGTGCTTCACAGGGCATATTAGAGGACAATAAAAACACAAAGCTGGATTTGCACTGTTCTGCTAACCATGGAAATAGCAGGTGCGTGGTACACAAAAGTGCACTCCATAACACACACTCTAGGTAATTTTCAAGGAGAAACTACCCATGTCGTTTCCCTTTCAAAGAAAGTGTTAAAAAGTTCATATTTACCTAAAAAGCATTATAAGGCTGCATAAACAATTGGAAATATCCCCCCACCCCCCTCCCTGTGACTGCACAGCACTGAGTGGGTCCAGTGGGTAAGGCTTAGCCTCCCCAAGCCTCTTATATAGGGCATCAGTGATCTTCAGATGTGTTACAAACACTGTCACTTTCATTAGTCATCAGTAATACTGACTACACTACTACTCTGTCATCTGGCATTCAACAACTTGATTTATGTTCTCTTTAAATAATTCAAAATACAGCAGTCAAACTCATTAAAGGGGGCTAAAAAAATGGGCTCATTATGTCTCCCCATTGTTAAAAAGTGAACATTGGCTATCAGTCTAACATAGAATTACTTTCAAGATCCTAACTCTGGTGTATAAAATTCATCATATAGGACTACCACATTTCTTATCTTGACTAAGTATACCTTATTCATCACCTAGATCTACACAATTAAAGGGGAAAGTTATCAATGTGGGCTACCATTAAGATGGGTTATTTTACCACAATTTGTGCTATTTTAGCACTGTTTCCATTTTATGCAATGAGACCTAGAGGCTCATTTTCAAAGCACTTAGACTTACAAAGTTCCATAGGTTACTAGTGGCATATTTTCAAAGCACTTAGACTTATAAAGTAAATGAGCCCCTATAGTCTAAGTGCTTTGAAAATACACCTCCTAGTTACTAATAACCCAGCTTAACAATAGCCCATGTTAATAACTTCCAGCCTACACCTTTTGTTCATGCCATCTTATAGACAACAAATATAGGAAGAGGCAATGCTAAATGGTAGAGAGAGAAAGAGAAACAGGCATTGTTACATGTCAGGGGAGAGAAATAGAAACACACAAGAAATACTGGGTGACAGGGAAGGGGGGAGAGAGAGAAGAGATGGAGAAACAGAGAAGATGCTGGATGGTAGGGGGCAAGAGACAGACAGATGGGGAAATGCTGGATGGCAGGGGTAAGGAAGAGAGACAAAGAGGAGAGATACTGGATGGTGGATGGGGAGAGGATGTCCAAAGCAGAAGCAGGAAGACATCCTCTACAGAAACCCAAACATAGAAGCCAAAGCAGGGGTAGATGATGACAGTATGACCAAATTCACCAGGGAGATGTAGTTCAAAGCAGATTTATTAAAGCACCAAAACACGAGGACCAGACATAGGCAATGTTTCGGCAGACACAGACGCCTGCCTCAGGGGTCACAATGCCCAATTTGAGATGCTGAGACAACTAAGAGCAATGTCTGGTGCAGAAGACAAAGCCAATAAAAGCAGCAGCCTCCACAGCACTGCAGTGTGGATGGTAACACACTGTGGACAATTCACAGATCAGCAGTGCAGTCTGTTTTGAAGACTGAAGTATTAATTAATTCTATCCAGTTCCTACTCTTACTGATCTTTAACTGTGGAGATTCCATGCACTCCTTATCTCAGGTTGTAACATGATGAAAAGCCCTTTAAACTACTTAACTTCCTGTTCAAGATTCCTGCTGCATCTTGTTCTTGAATATCTTATAATCAGCTTGCTCTGTAACCCATAACAACCCAGAAAACAGCTCAGAATAATCCAGAAGATTGGAGGAGCCTGGAAGAACACACAATTTACTTAAATATTTATTGTTTATTATTTATTTTATTTTGATATACCACTTTACTTGAGACACAAATCAAAGCGGTTTACAAGTATAACGAAAACTGAGAAAAGAAAAAGAACGCCATATATATTAAAGGAAAGAACCATACACACAAGAATACATTCAAAATTAAAATGGTATTAGAGTTAAAAGTAAAAGCATTGAATTAAAATATCACCTTGGATTTAGCTCACATCTGTTTCAGTGGAGTGGAGTAGCCTAGTGGTTAATGTAGTGGATTTTGATCCTGGGGAACTGAGTTCGATTCCCACTGCAGCTCCTTGTGACTCTGGGCAAGTCACTTAACCCTCCATTGCCCCTGGTAACAAAAGAAGTACCTGACTATATGTAAACCGCTTTGAATGTAGTTGCAAAAACCTCAGAAAGGCGGTATGAAGTCCCATTTCCCTTTCCCTAATAGCTCAAGGTGAGTTACATTCAGATACACTGGGTATTTCCCTGTCCTTGGAGGGCTCTCAATTTAAGTTTGTATCTCAGGCAATGGAAGGTTAAGTGACATACTCAAGATCACAAACAGCAGCAGTGAAATTTGAACCAAGCTTCCCTGATTGTCAGCAAGTACTCTAACTAGTTGGCACACCTTAGAAGGCTCCCAGATAAGGACTGTAAGATTTAAGAAAACAGAAAACCAGCAGCTCGAAACTCGGACTTTAAACTTCCATTGTTGCCCGTTCTTATATTTAAATCATTTTTATTGATGGTAGTAAACAATACAATCTTTATAATGTAACAGCTTCCATCATTATAAACTTCCCTACCCTATCATTCCTACTCTGCCCCCTCCCTTCCCTCTCTTCCCGTCCCTCTAGCCCATCTACCCCCCCCCCCTCAACGTTCTAACAGTTAACTTTCATAACAACTGTCGACAAAGCACAAAATTATACATTCAATAAGTGGCTTCTTGTTCTAGAAGGCATAGTGTCTAGAAATGGGCTCCATCTCGCTATATATAGATTGAGCTCTTTGCAAGGTTTTTCTTTGCAGATTAGTCTCTCCATTCTCAATAGGGATATCATCTGTATTCTCCATGTCTGAAGCGATGGTCCCCTTGTCTCCAGCCAGTCTATTAGAATTGTTTTCTTCGCCAGCATGATGGCTCTTTTCACAAATGCCGTATAGCCTTTGGGTCTCGGTTTGCTGAGTTCCGGCTTGCCAAATAAAAGCAAAGGTGAGTATGTCCATCTTGCCTTCCACAGTCCTTCTACTTGCCCAATTAGGCTGGTCCAGAAATGCACAACTCTTGGGCACCTCCAGAACATGTGTCCTAGGGTTGCTCCACCCCCTCCACATTTAGGGCAGGCCCCGTCAGGAGACAGACCCATATGGAATGCCCTCCGGGGTGGAACATACAACCTCACGGCGAACCGATACTGGGTCTCCCAATATGCAGCCCAGTTATTTACCTGTCTCAGCGACACCACATATTCCTTAAATGTACTCGGGGGTATGTGCGCTGCCAAATCCTTGCTCCAGTCTCTAGCATATTTCGCATAATCCAATTCTAATTTAGTGTCTTTTATATGTCTGTGGTGATACAGTAATGGTACTTTTTGTTGTGAGTTCAAAGATAGAGCTGTTGGTAGTTCTTCCTGAATGTCCTCTGCGAGTGCCTCCCAAGGCAGGCTGCTCACATAATGATTTATTTGCCAATAATGGAACTGATCCTTGGGTCCTAAAAGTTTCCTTCCTTGTAGTTGTACTTGTGGCTGTAATCTCCCATCTTCGGTAAGTATTGGTAGTAGGTAAGCAACTCCTTGGTTTTTCCATCGGGTGAATATGTTGTAAAGGAGGCCTGGTGGGAAGCCCGGGTTGCCACCCAACGGTAGGAGTGGAGTTACCCTAAAAGAGCAGTGATGTAATTTGCAAATCCACCTCCATGCTTTTTGAGCCGTGGGTAAAATGTGGGATATTTCCAGCGTTGGTGATATTTGACATTGTAATCCATGAAGCAAGCTACTAAAATGGTATGGTTTAAATAGTTCAAGTTCGATCTTTGTTGCTGAGAAGTCTGCAGTGTTTCTGAACCAGTCGTTTAGGTGCCTCATGGCACAAGCTATAGTCATTGATCTGATATTCAGCAATCCCAGGCCTCCATATTCTCTAGGAGTACCCACCAAGTTCATTGGTAGTTGAGATTTCTTTCCTCTCCACAAGAATTTAGTCAAAGCTGAGGTCAATTTTTTCTCATCTATACTTTTTAAATACATTGGTAGCATTTGGAATACATATAACCAGCATGGCATCACCATCATGTTATACATAGCAATACGTCCTAACAATGATATTGGGAGTCCCTGCCACCTCTCCATTTTTGTTATGGTTTCTGACAGTAACCTGTGGACATTCAGTTCATATAATTTAGACAAGTCTTGTGGGATATATACCCCCAAGTATTTAATTGCTGTCTTCATTTGTAGTTGAATGTCCCCTGTTACCCGCAACTTCGCCCCCTGGGGGAACACCTGCATAATGTTTGATTACTGTAAATTAATCTTGAAGCCCGACAGACCTCCAAATACAGTCATATGGTGAATCAACCTGGGGAGTGACGTTTCGGGGTGAGCTGTCACTATCAATAGATCATCAGCGAAAGCCATCACCTTGACAGTGTCTCCCCCTACTTCCACCCCTGGTATGCCCCTCTCCCCAATCAGTGTCCGCAATAGCGGTTCAATCGCTAGTAAAAATAATGTGGGGGATAGAGGGCATCCTTGTCTAGTTCCCCGGGCTATGGGAAATTGTGAGGTGCGGACTCCATTCATTAGTATTGCAGCTGTAGGGTGAGAATATAGTGTTTGGATCGCCTGATGTATCCAACCCCGGAACCCCAAAAGTCGAAGCACTTCAAACATGTATTCCCAGTTTATAGAGTCAAATGCTTTTTCAGCATCTAGGCTGATTAGCACTGCTTCTGTTTTTGCCTGTTGACAATGCCCCATAGCTAACAATAGCCGTCTTACATTTACTACTGATTGTCGATTACGTACGAATCCTACCTGACTGGGACTTATTAATCTAGGCAGACACTGGTGGATTCTGTTGGAGAGTAGTTTGGCCAAGATTTTTACGTCTACGTTTATTAAGGAGATGGGCCTATAAGAATCTGCCTGTATGTCTGATCTCCCTGGTTTTAAGAGTAAAGTTATCAATGCTTCATTTGCATGCGCTGGGAAAGATTGTTGTTGTATTACCTCTTCAAAGTAGTCCTGGAGGACCCCTATCACTGAGGGTCCCAAGATCTTATAAAATTCACTAGTGTATCCATCAGGGCCTGGGGCTGAACATGTAGGTAGTGATTTAATAATTTCTTGTAACTCTTTCCCTGATATGGGTGCTTCTAGGGCCCGCGCCTCATCACATGTCAGTTGGTCCATGCCTGCCTTTTGGAAATAGCTTTGTATAGCCCCTTTGTCTGGTGTCTGACCTTGTTTGTACATAGAGCTGAAAAATTCTTGGAAAACCTGTGCTATTGTGTCTTTTTTGTGTTGGGGCACTCCCTCTCTGTTCTTCACCACTGTTATCACACGGGGCCCTCCTTTGTGTTTAACCAAGCTTGCCAATAGCGTCCCTGCTCTATTGCCAAATCTCTGGAGTTTGTATTTCCTAAAGATTAACGCTTTATTAGCTCTCTCATGGAGCAAAGTGTTTAGCGCTATTTGTGCCGCCTGCATTTGTTCTTTATGGTAATCATTCGGTGTCTGGATATATCTCCGTTTCGCTTTTTGGAAATTTTTCTCCAAATTGATAATGGCCCCTGTCATTCTACGCTCTCGCCTAGCTGTGTATGCAATAATAGCTCCCCTTATAACTGCTTTTGCTGCTGGCCAGAATATGGTGGGGCGGTTTTTATATTCTGCGTTGAGTTCTGTGTATTCTGTCCATCTGTTTTGAACATAGCTCTGAAAGTCTTTGTTTGTAGCTAGGTATGTTGGGAATCGCCACCCCGCAGCACCTTGTCTGTTGTCTGAGTCTTTCAGGGCCACCCACACCATAGCGTGATCTGATATCTCTACTGGCCCGATTTCTACTTCTTCTATTTGGGAGAATAGCCTTCTGTCTACCAATACATAATCTATTCTAGAGAAAGTACCATGTGCTCTAGATAAGTGAGTGTATTCCCGCCTTTCTGGGTATAGGTTCCGCCAGGCATCTACTACTCCAAGATCTTGCATGAAGTGATGTAGTGCTCTGGCACTGGGTCCCCCCCACATTGCACGTCTTGGAGTTGAGCAATCTAGCATTGGGTCTGCTACTAAGTTAAAGTCACCTAAAATTAACAGTGGGAGTGACTTGTATGGTAAACATATTTGCGCTATTTGTTCATAAAATGCTTTATCATATAAATTCGGTCCATATATCGCTGCTACCAGGTATTCTTTATACTGCAGCCATAAACGGATGATCACATACCTTCCCTGGGGGTCACTAGTTATTAAGTGGGACTTAGCTACAAGACCTTTGCGTATTAGAATCGCTACCCCTCTCTTCCTTCCCTCTGTTGATGTGGCATGTATTTCTCCCACCCAGCCCCGTTTCAATTTTTGATGTTCTTCTGGGGTTAAGCGAGTTTCTTGTAGGCAGGCCACATCTGCTTTATGGCGTTTTAATGCCGCCAAGATTTTAGCTCTCTTTACAGGGGTCGAAACACCCCCCACGTGAGGAACCTAGTCGATGTGGCCTTGGGTATAGTGTAATTTTAGAAAACTAACTAGCTGTGCGTTTTTGTCCATCGCCGCCTCCGGTGCCCAGCTCACCGTGGCCTCCCTCCCCTCCTCCTGATTGATCCCTACTATTTCTTGCCGTTCCCGAGTACCCTCTAATCTGGATTGATGGTGCCTTCTTAACCCTTCATCCATGAAGTATCTACATTCCTTCAGTAGTATTACTTGTGCCTTGCCTTCCATCCGTCTCTTCCCTTCCCTCCCTCCCTCCTGCCTACCCTCCCTCCCCGCCTTGCCTTCCCTTCCCTCCCGTATTTACCCAACCCTCCATACTTCCCTACCATTATCCCCTCACTCTTCCTCCCACGTTACAGTTGAAAGAGTGTGGATCTAATGATGGTGGACTGCCCCCCCTCTTTTTCATAACGCATCTGAATAGGGTGAACCCTTATAAAATACAGCTTATCTATACAATTCTCAACTGAACACATTTTCATAATGTTAACATGTGGTAACCAAAGCTCCTATGAACTTAACTGAATGTCCTGCAGACATTTGCTGGCCGTTTCATCAGGTCTGCCTGATTTCGGTTTGGCCTCTACTGTTCTTCCTTCTCCTTGTGTGTTGACTTCAGCCTTGTTCAGCGTTTTTGTCTGTTTCTATTTTTAGCCCTTGTTGCGCTTCTTGTGGCGTTGGAAAAGTTCTCCACGCGCCTTCGATTTGTACTTTTAGTAGTGCTGGGTATAACAACATGAATCGTTGTTTACTCTCTGCTAGGCGTCTGCATATAGGCCCAAAAGCCCTCCGCTTCTCTTGTACCGCTATTGAGTAATCCTGAAACACTTTTATGGGCGCTCCATCAAAAGACAGTGTATCCAGGCAGATCCAAGATGGCCGCAAGCTGTTAGGTTGCTGCGACTCACGCTCCCAAAAAAAAAAAAAAATGCCGAAACGAAGGGGGAGACTAGCGGGTAGGGCTTCCCCGCTAACTCCCTCATTACCTGGTCCGATGGATCGATATCTGAGATCGCAGGGAGTTCACCGAGACGGCGGTTTGCTTCCAGAGGTGCGCGCCGGCGAAACGGAGACTTCGGCGCTCTCTGGTTTTGAAGTGACCCTTAGCCCCGCCGAACGCACTCCTCCTCCCCAGCCGATTGGCGCCAGTTCTTTCCTCCTGGATTCGACGGGGTCCACTCCCATAGAGGTCAGGGGCCCAGAAGAACGCCGAATCGAAGCCTCCCTTACTATAGAGGCGGGACTGGAGAACAGTTTGCCCGTGGTAACGCCGCAAACTGAGGGGAGAGAAGCAGAGGGGCAGAGTGAGGACCGAGACCAGCCTGTAAGGTTTGAACTACCTAAAGAATTTATGACTAGACCAAAAGATGTGACATTAGAAGCTTTGTGGGATTTGGTTTCCAATCTAGGACAAGTTTTCCTTAAGCAGATAAATGATCTTCAGCCTAAAGTTAAATCTCTGGAAAGTAATTTAGGGGTACAAGAGGAACAGATTAAAGACTTGAATGGGAAATTTGCTAATTTGGATCAGAGAATTATGAAGCTTGAAACATTACAACCAACTATGGTGAAAGATTTGACGAGTCTTAGAGATAAAATGGAAATCTTTGATAATTACACTAAAAATCATAACCTAAGATTTATCAACTTTCCTAGACTTCAAAATGTTACTCCTATGGATATGCTGAAACGCTATATGCGTGAAAATTTACTAATTTCCGAACAGAATTTGCCACCAATGACTATGGTTTATTATATTCCTGGGAAAGGAACCTCTCAACCCGAAGCTCCGATTAATGTCTCTCTTTTACTTGAGACTTCTGATACCGAACTAGCAACTGCGGCTACATTGGTGGCTACAGTTGCATTATTACCAGACAAGAATTGGATCTTTCGTTTGTTTTTCCGAAATAGAGATAAACCCTTTTTGGGTTTAAAAGTTTTACTTTTTCCTGATGTCTCTAAGGAGACTCGACGACGAAGGAAACAATTCCTGCTCCTTAGGCCTGAAGTTCTACACTTGGGGGGTACCTTTTTTTTTAAAGATACCCCTGCAAGTGTATAATAAGGCTTAAGGAGAAAAAATATGTATTTACAGAGCCGTCTCATGTATCTTCACTCATAACCTCAGTGAAAACGGATAAGCGTTAATTATAAATGTTTGCTCTACTTAACAGTATTTGTATAATTTCCTTTTTTTCGATAAACCTTTAGATAATTTGTCTCCAGTATTTTCCTGAAATCTTGGATCATATGTATGGACTTGAGTATAGTTATCCTGTTATTGTGAAGCTCCGGCTTCACTTTTTTTTTTCCTGTTCGTATTATTATTCTTCTTTTTTTTTACATGTTTTGTAAATTACTAGATACTTTTCCCGAACAAGCGGATTGTCTTGTAAAATATTGGAAAATGTTAATAAATATATAAATAATTTAAAAAAAAGACAGTGTATCCCATTTTAGACGGGCCCCTCGTAAAATTTCCTCTTTGTGTATAAAGTTATGCACCTTGACGATTACTGCTCTGGGTCTGGTTCCTGTGTTGCTCCGTTTCCCCAGGCGGTGGGCCCTCTCCAGACACAAAGGCCCCGTACTGTCAGAGAGCGCGAATTCCGCTTTAAGCCAGCGTTCAAGCTGCACGGCAAGAGATCGGTCCGGGACAGACTCTGGTATTCCAATCAGGCGGAGGTTCGACCTCCTAGATCTATTTTCCAGGTCATCTAAGTGTTGGGTAAGAAGTCCAAGTTCGCGCCGTATTTCTTTAAGGTCAGATGCTCTGGTTGATTCAGTGTCTTCAATATCAGACACGCGCACCTCTAATTCCCCGGTCCTACGTATCGTTTCTTCCAAGCGGGTTTCCATACCCGCTATTTGGTCAGAAAGCTTAGAAAATTGAGGTGCCAGTGCAGATTTCACCGCCTCTGTAAGCTGGGAGATTTGGGCTGTGGTAAAAGTTGTTATATTCTCCGATTTCGGGCTCGCCGCCATTTTGTGCTCTCCCTGCCCTCGGAGTTTTTCAATCTCTTTCTTTGCCGTCCTGGTCGACATCACCCTCTGTTCCCGAACTACAAAGGGGTCCATGCACTCTCCTTGAGTATAGCGTTCAGGGTTCAGTCCCGGATTTTATCGTTCTATGAGGTTAAGAGGGGGGGCTCGCCCGGGAGAAAGCCAAGACACGTCTGCTCTCTCTCAATCCATCACGCGATCCAAAACTGTTGCCAGTTCTTATTATTCAGCTTACCCACTGTAAGAAGAAATGAACCTATCCAAAGATGGGCAAAAAGGATTATCACTATTGATAAGCCAGCAACAAACCGAGGACAGAAAATTTTATTAGTGAAAGATAATCCGTTAATACAGATAATACATATAAGGAATGTGACATCAGCAATGAGCATGTGGAATATATAGCAAAGGGTACATGAAAAGACCATCTTAAAAAGAGTAAGCTTTCTCTCTCCTGGAGGAAATTATAGCAAATTTTTGAGCAAAGTAAAGGAGATGCAGGAGCACATCAATGCCAAGTTGGAAGCAACTGGAGAGGATATAAAAGATAATCATCATGTAAGAACCTGAATCTTCTGAGGCCTGCCAGAATCACACAGAGCCCTGACTAATGCAAACGAGACAAAGCTTGAGGCTGAACCAGCACTGGAGTTTGTGAAAGGTAGACTCATGAATGAATTCCTGAAAGGGAAGAGAATCATGTTTGGACAAGGACAGAAAGCTGTACTGAAAACTGCAGCCAACAAAGCACACAAGAAGGAAACCAGAAAAGGTTTCCAATGCAAGGAGAAACAGTAAAGAAAGACTGCCCATCTATACAGAACAACAACATAAAACTCCACAAGCATCCACACAAAGGGCTAAGGCTGTAACTGTGATAAAATCATGGAACAGTGGGACTCAGGTTTTAAGGCCACACAAGGTATTGAAAAGATGGTGTGCCTACTCTGGCACTATGAGTCACATGACTTGTGACAGAAGCTTTCACACATAGCTGGGTCTAAGCAATAAAGAAAATATCTACATCACAGATGGAAACACTAAAGAAGGAACTGGACAAGGATGTCTAAATTGCAACAAGGCACATAAAGAAAAATTAGGTAATAATGAAAGAAAAGTTTATGTTCCTGACTTGAAAGGCAGACTTATCTAAGAAGCATTTGGTAGCAAAAGGGTTCATAATTCAATTGTACTGTAGGGAGATGAACATACAGTTACTGTAAAAAAGAGAAAACACTGTTAGCAGTCCCTTTACGATGAGCAGCTCTACTATTGGAACATGATAAAGATGCAGACACTTGGTCCACATAGGCAAGATATGGCATCAGCGTTTGAACCACAGACACCAGGAAAGAGTGAAGGAACTAGAAGACAACAACTGAGAAAAGATTTATTATCATCAATATGTCCAATAACAATGAAATATGGCCACTGCATCACAGCCAAAACCACAAGGACAATTCTTGCCAAAGTAAATGAGGCTAGAGCCACAAGATTACTTGACCTTATCCAAAATGATGTTTGCAGTACAGAGCACTTTACCAACAAGAAGAACAGGACTGGGGCAATGGATATGCATCAGATAGATTTGTACAAACTAGAGACCTGGTGAATGCAACACTATCTCATGCACGATTCATTGTGGCAATCCCAAAAACCTGACTGGCTAGGTGCACCTTCAGGACCGGGTTGCGAAATACTGCTTTAGAGCGTAAAATACACTTAGGGAGAGCATGAAACAGCGTGAATAAAAAGAACATGGCACAAAAGGGAGTTTACTCTGCCAGCCCTCCTATGGTTGCTGCATACAAAAGACACGTGTGTGGGGTAATATTTCTTGTTGCGCTGAGTAGAAAGTTCAATAGCTAATCCTGCTGTATTATTTACTAATCCGTACAAATATGTGGAAGTGGATTGACTGCAGTCCTCTTTAGAGCTTAGAAGAAAAGGCTTTGGTAAGATAATAAGGTAACAAACATTTAATTATGGTTGGTCCACCTGTCTGGAGTCTGAGCAGAGGCTGGCTGGACAAAAAAAAAACCCAACACCGACTCTGGGGTCTGCTTTATCCTGCCTGCAAAAGAGTGTGGATACATTTTTATTCACACTTGATATTGGCAATTACTCAGGTACCACCCATGTGTGAATAGGCAACATCTGGATCTGTTCCTGCTCTGCTCAGAGGCAGCACAGAAGTCAGACCATAAATCTGAATAGAAAACAGAGACAACTACTTGGGTTTATACATGTAGAGAACAAAGTCACCTGCACACAGTTGCAGAAGAACACAGAGACACTATCACATAGAGTTCAGGGGGTCTGAATCATAGGAGCCAACTTTTCAAAACGATTGGGGGTGCTGAATTTTTTTTTTTTTTTACAGGTGGTGCATTCCCCCCTCCACCCTCTCCCCCCTCCATTTATATCCAGCAATTCTCCTCTCTCCCCTACCCTCCCCTCTCATCCATGTCTAGTGAATTCTCCTCTCTCCCCTGTCCTCCCCTCCCTCCATCCATGTCCAACAAGTCTCATCTCTCCCCTGCCCTCTCTTCCATGTCCAACGATTTCTTCTCCCTCCCCTCCATGTCCAGTAACTTGCCCCACCTGCCCCTTTTAGCCCCTCCCTCTCCTCTGAGTTCCAGGTGCCCCTCCCTTCCTCCCTCCGAGTTCCAGGCCCCCTCCCTCCCTCCATTCCAGGCCCCCTCCCTCTCCTCCCAGTTCCAGGCCCCCTTCCTCTCCTATGAGTGCCAGTCCCAATCCCAGTCCGACCTCTTCTCCCACAACATTCCTCCGCCCTCGCCTTCCTGCGTGCCACCCAGAATTTAAAACTCATCTTACCTTGGGGACCCAGTGGCAGCAGTGAAAGGCGAGCAGGCTCGGTGCTTCAGCCTTCCCTTCTCTCTCAGCTCTGGTCCTGCCCTCATGTCCTGTTTCCACAAGGGTGGGACCAGAGCTGAGAGAGAAGGGAAGGCTGAAGTGCCAAGCCTGTTCGCCTTTCACTGCTAACGCCGGGACCCCAAGGTAATATGAGTTTTAAATTTTGGGCGGCACGCAGGAAGGAGAGGGTGGAGGACTGTTGAGGGAGAAGAGGGCGGGCATCAGGCAGGTTGGGCTGGCTGGGAAGGGAACTTCCGGCGGGTCAAAATATTGGGGGTGCTCGAGCACCCACAGCACCCACGGAGTCAGCGCCTATGGTCTGACTATAACTGCATATGGAGAGAGCATGCAAAACATAAGGATGTCTGGTCTCGGTATACAAGGAACCAGCACAAAGCTTACTGTACATGCTGGGGATACTCCAAGGAGATAAAGACTGGTGGGGCAGGAAACAGCCTGAAATCTGCCTGGGAAGAAGTCAGGATGGATAGCCTTGCAAGACTGTCCTTTTTAAAAAGTTGCCGTGCTTAGATAGGAGGTAGTGTTCGATTGTGGATTAAAAACTGGTTAAAAGACAGAAAACAGAGAGTAGGGTTAAATGGTCAGTATTCTCAATGGAGAAGGGTAGTTAGTGGGGTTCCCCAGGGGTCTGTTCTGGGACCGCTGCTTTTTAACATATTTATAAATGACCGAGAGATGGGATTAATTAAATTTGCTGATGACACAAAGTTATTCAGTCGTTAAATCGCGGGAGGATAGTGAAAAATTACAAGAAGCCCTTACGAGACTGGGTGTCGAAATGGCAGATGACGTTTAATGTGAGCAAGTGCAAAGTGTTGCATGTGGGAAAGAGGAACCCGAACTATAACTAAGTCATGCAAGGTTCCACGTTAGGAGTCACAGACCAAGAAAGGGATCTAGGTGTCGTCGTTGATGATACGTTGAAACCTTCTGCTCAGTGTGCTGTTGTAGCTAAGAAAGAAAATAGAATGTTAGGTATTATTAGGAAAGGAATGGAAAACAAAAATGAGGATGCTATAATGCCTTTGTATTGCTCCATGGTGTGACCACACCTCGAATATTGTGTGCAATTCTGGTCTCCGCATCTCAAAAAAGATATAGTGGGATTAGAAAAGGCGCAGAAAAGGGCGACGAAAATGATAAAGGGGATGGGACGACTTCCCTATGAGGAAAGGCTAAAGCAGTTAGGGCTCTTCAGCTTGGAGAAAAGGTGGCTGAGGGGAGATATGATAGAGGTCTATAAAATAATGAGTGGAGTTGAACGAGTAGATGTGAAGTGTCTGTTTACGTTTTCCAAAAATACTAGGACTAGGGGGCATGCGATAAAGCTACAATGTAGTAAATTTAAAATGAATCGGAGTACATTTTTCTTCACTCAACGTGTAATTAAACTCTGGAATTCATTGCCAGAGAATGTGGTAAAGGCGGTTAGCTTAGTGGAGTTTAAAAAAGGTTTGGACGGCTTCCTAAATAAAAAATCCATAGACCATTATTAAATGGACGGGGAAAAGCCACTATTTCTGGGATAAGCAGTATAGAATGTTTTGTACTTTTTTGGGATCTTGCCAGGTATTTGTGACCTGGATTAGCCACTGTTGGAAACAGGATACTGGGCTTGATGGACCTTTGGTCTTTCTCAGTATGGCAATACTTATGTACTTATGTAGACGCAAGACCGTTTTGGGGGGTATGAGATAGAGGGAGGGAGGTCAAAGTGCACAAAAGGGTGAGGAAGGCAGTTATATTATGCTTGCCTTAGGCACAGATCATGAAGTAACTCACAAAACGGCAAATGAACATTATGAACAAATGTAAGTGTGCAACTGGAAAAACATATTTCAGAGCACTAGGCAGCGTGCTACAAGCAGCACAGGTGCTAGCTCTGTGGGTGTTATGGGTGCCTGAGGACCCCCAATATTTTTCCCTGAAAGTCTGTTGATCTGGAGCAAGGAGGTTTCATTGAGAACAGGAGACGGCATGACATCAAAAAGTTGAAGCCACTTAGGCTTATCTGTGTGCGTTTCCCTTTCCCTATGCAGCTATTGATCTGTGTCCACTCAAAACAAAGCAAACAAACCTATTTATTTATTTATTTATTGCATTTGTATCCCACATTTTCCCACCTATTTGCAGGCTCAATGTGGCTTACATAAATGCGTTTGCCCAGTTGGTGGAGCTGCTATGAGCTGCTGTATCCACGCTGTCGTTCTTTATTGTTGGTAGCATTTGTATTTAATCTCACTTATATTTTCATGCCGGTCTGTGCAGCATATGGATGTACACAGAGGAAGTATAATAACGGGATAACTTTTCATAGTTACAGTAGTAGTTTGTTATAAATCGTACTCAGTGTGTCATTTAGAGGGGCTGGTTATAGGGACACCCTAGCACTGTTATATTTGTGCAGAGATTTGTTTTTTTCTCATGGTAATAGGGCCACTAAAACAGACATCATGTTTTGAAAATCAAGTGCTTAACAGAGTTTTTATCTATGTATTTCTTTACTTATTTATGCCATTTATATCCCACATCAAACATTAATTAGGTTGAAACCTGGGAGCATTTAAACTCTTATTTCCTGTGCCTAGTTTGAGAGAAAGATGGCATGTGGGAACTTGCTCCTTTTGTTTTGTGGAATACAGTGGTATATTATAAAAATACACTTAATATTGTTTATTACTACTATTTACAAGAGAGATATAAAGGGGGTCTTTTACTAAGCAGTGTTGTTCCCACCCCTAGCGCACGATATTCCCGCTGCTACAAAAATATATTTTTTAATTTTTGTAGCATTGGTGTTTACTCAGCGGTAAGGTTATCTGCTTATTGCCAGGTTAGCGTGGGAGCCCTTACCACCACCTCAATGGGTGGTAGTAAATGCTCCCCCTGTAGTGGCCACGCAGCAACCACACAGCCATTTCTTTAAAAAAAAAAAAACCCTGCGGTAAAAGGGGACCTCAGCGTGTGTCAAAAATACGCCCCCTTTTGCCACAGCTTAGTAAAAGATCCCCTAAATAATGTATAAAGATGCGTCCTGCGAATAATGAAGGCTAAGGGACAGCATTAGTAAAAGGAGCTAAGCGACAGGAACAAATCTGGTGGAGTGGAAATGAGTCAGCGTCAGTTCAGCAAACAAAATCTAGGCTTAAAACTATTAGCTGATTGATATTCAGCAGAATTAACCAAGTGGACTTCAAGCTTTCTAATATGATTTGAGAACACCATTTTCTCAATTAATACCCCAAAACAAACACAATTATAATGTTAATTACATGACTGTGTCTGCCTCTGATGGTAGTTAGGGTAACCCATATAATAATAGCCACAGTTCATAGTTTGGTAATTGTCACATGTTCTTTGCTTAGGTTTCCATCACAGCCCCTTATACAACAGTGTTGGAATTCTGCTATTCAATGTAAAGATTTTGTCCCTTCACGAACTGCAGTTTTGTGCTCAAAGCACTTCAGGGATGATGACTGACAGAGGTAGCTTGGTAGTTGTTCGTTTGCATAAAGGTGCTGTGTCAAGCATATTTGATATTTTTCCATCTTATCTTCAAACATTTGAAAAGACCTGAAAACCTCCAAAGACATGCTCATCTAATACACCACCCAAACCAAATCCTGATAAAGAAATGTAGCTGCCACTTTCTGAACCTGCTACTACAGAGACAATTCTGTTAAATAATCCAAATACATACCAATCATCTAATACATCACTCATACCAATTTCTGATAAAGAAATACACTTGCCACTTCCTGAACCTGCCACTATTGACACTGGTTTGTTAAATAATCCAGATACACCACAAAAGCAAGCTCTAAAATGGAAACTTGAACATGCAGAAACAGAACTTTCTTTAGCACATAATAAAATTAAATAGGCAAAATGTCGGTCACAGAAGAAAGCAGCTCATTTCAGTGCAATCATAACTAATCTTAAGAAGCACAATATGCTCTCCAGTGACAGTGTGTAAATCCTTGAAAACTGTGGCATTGGAAATTTGCTTAAAAGACAGATTGCCAAGATGTTATTATGCAGGCAAACAATACACTGCCAAAATACAAAATAGCAAGCAGCACAATGTTAGCCACCAAGTTCAATTATTTTCACTGGGCATTAAATCTGTTGGCTGCCTGCTATGTGAATATTCCATCAATCTTTCATTATTGCTATTAAGTATTACATATTTAGGGCATATGCTTTAAATAGATTGTTTAAATTAATTTATCTAGACCTTACATGCACTGTTAAACCCAAAGGCAAAACCTAAGGGTGGTTAAACAAATTGGTATAAACTGTGTTGTTTATGACTTTACTTGTTTTGTAATGCTTGGGTTCTACTGATCTGTACATCTGTTGTGTTATTTTGGTAAGTGGAAAAAGCTGGGTGGGCTTATAGGAAAGGAGGGGAAGGGTTCTTGTAGTATGTCCTCCACCTTTTAAGGCACTGCCTATCCAACTGGAACGGCTTTTGGCATTTTACAGATGGACCATGCATAGGCAGTCTATTATTTCTAATAATCTTTTACTATTGCTTTCAATAGCGTTTGCTATTGTTGTGGGTGCATTTGTGACTCTGCCTACTGGCTTCAACCCATATAATGGGCTAAATAGCCTTGCACTATCTCCTGCAAGGAGGATGGATGAAGTGAACCTATCTAGTCCATTATATGAGCTGAAGCTAGTAGGCGGAGCTTCCAAGCAGCAGGCGGAGCCGAGAGAGAACAAAGGAAGACACTCAGAGGTGTATTTTCAGACTTACAAAGTTACATAAGAATCTATGGAAGTTTGTAAATCTAAGTACTTTGAAAATGAGTCCCAAAGTGGATCTAGGCTGAAGAAATCCAGAACAACCACAGGGGTTCCAGCAAGCAGAGCTGAAAAGCTACAAAGCTTCAACCAAAGAGTTGAGCCCCTCCCCCAGCCTGAAGCCAGAGCAGATACAGAGGAGATTTCCACACAAAATGCATCATCATTAATAAAAGGTAAACTGTACAAAATCTCACCCAAAATTGGAATTAGGAAAGAAATGCATCTGGATGCATTTAGCCCAGGAAGAGACTACTGTCCAAGCAGGGCTCTACAAAGGTTGGTTTCAGAATATGTTACACAGAGGCTGAATAGTTGGAGAGTTCTCACCTCAAGTAAAGATTTATTTGATATTAGAGCTCTCAAGGAGCTGCCTAGGAAAACTTTACATCTCTACCATATTACCTTGGCCCCGTGTGACCTGTGAGTGTTTTATTCATGCTTTTTTGGTTTTGTCCGTCATAGTAACATAGTAAATGTCAGCAGATAAAGACCTGAACGGTCCATCCAGTCTGCTCAACAAGGTAGCCCAAGTTAAATCTCATACTCTGCACAGGTTTCACTTCATGATTAAACACTGGTATACTTAATCCAGTGGCGTTTCTTACTCGGCTTTCACCCGGGGCGGTTCGCCACTGCACACCCCCCTCCCCTGGGTGCAGCATCGTCTGTCCTCCTCGGATGCAGCATGACGTCCACCCCCAGGGTGAAGCATCCCCTCGGCACTTTACCGTCACCCCCGGTGCATCACTTCCAAGTCCCCCCCCCCCCCCCCCCCGGGGGTGCATTCTTCTTACCTGCTGGGGTGAAGGAGCAGCCACGCGGCTGTCGGTTCCGCCGGTTCCCTGCTCCCACTGCTGTTACTTCCTGCTCCGGGGCAAAGGCAGCAGGGAACCGGCGGAACCGACAGCCCCATCACCCCTCCTGCAGCAGACCGCCCCCACCGCCCCGCACTTGGTACGCCACTGACTTCATCTCTGTCCCTGTGTTTATCCAAAACATTCTTGAATTCCGTCACTGTTTCTGTCTTCACAACCTCTTGTGGGAGGACGTTTCAGGCACCCACCATCCTTTCTGTAAAAAAGTATTTCTTGACATTGCTCCTAAGTCTCCCCCTATCTCTCCTTTCCTCTAGGGTGCACGTTTACCAATGCTGCAAGGTATTCGCTTTTGTTAAAATCAATTTTAATGCTTTATTATAATCGAAGAACTGATTTCTTTATATTCTTGTAAATATTTTTGTATGCTACAGTGTATAGTACAGTTACTACGTATAAGGCAAAGCTGACTGTTGTGGAGTACTATCTGTTCTCTGGTATATTTAGGGGTAAAAAGGGGCTAGTCACAGAGCTACTGTATCTTTTGATATCAGCCATCCACACTTTAGCAGGCACAAAGTCCCAGAACCCTGATTTCAATCCCAATGTTCAGAAATCTGACAGTATCCTGGAGGGTATAAGCATCCGCAGGGCAGAAAGGGGGCTCCTGGAGTTACACAAGATGGATAAAAATTACAGAAATAGTTTGGCAGTACCCTATCAGTAGGAAACAGCCAATTGGTAAGACCATACTTAAATAACAATTTTGCCTTTACTGTGGGTCCCTCAATATCATGCCTATGGTATAACTTAAGTAGGATCTTACTAATAAACAATCAATCACATACTGCCAATGAGCACTGAAAATCAAACTTGTGACTATCATGCACTGGTAGTTATCCCCAATAACAAGTGACAGAGATCATACACTAAAATTTATATCTGATAAACTTTCCCAGTAACAATTCTCCTCAATAATTAAATAGTAACTAAGCTAAAAGCCATATTCCCACTGATAATTATGCCCCTTTCTGGCATTGTAATGAACACTCTTTCAATATCCCTTAACAACTCTTTAAGCAAACACTAGGAAAGTGGGCAGGAAGAAAAACAGATTTGTTTAAGGCTCTTCTAAAAACCCACTTATTCGAATTGGCCTTCTCCATGCTCCAGGCCTGGATGGTCTCGTTGCATTCACTAGCCAACTGTCTTGACCTCTCCTCTCTGTCCTTTCATTTGTTAGTATTCTTTTCTAATTTTTTTTAAATTGGCTTTATATCACTTTGTTATTCTTGTGACGAAAGACGAATACGTTTTAATAAATCAAATCAAAGTTTATTTATGGAAGATAAAATACTACATAAAAAGCTCAATGTGGCCATGCTTCGCCCTAAAAAGGGCCGCATCCTCGGAAACAAGAATATAGTGGCACTGATTGCCTTATAGTGCTAATTAAAAGCTCTTGTGAAAGTATCTGGCATCAAACTGTTTGTTACCCAGTTTTAATTTAATCTTTAAAGAAGGGAATTTGTGTGAGCTTTGACTCCCTATTGTATCCCTGATGCAGCCCTTTTTTAGGGCGAAAGATGGCCACACTGGGCTTTTTATGTGGTGTTTTATCTTCAACAAACAAACTTTTATTCACCATGCTGGTCTGATTCGCTTTGTTTCATGCATTTGTTGCCTCTTTTCTTCCTCCACTCCATGATATTCAGGGAAGGACCGCACTGGGGTTCAAGTTTATACATATATTCAACAGCGCTCTCCCTTTCACTAAGGTTCTGAATATACATTTGACCGGTGACTGCACTGTGAGTATTCATTAAGGCTTGATTTTATATCAGGACACCTGGGTGAAGTCCAAAAGGTGCCTATTTAAACCTACTTTATGAAGGCAACATAGAGGGGCATAATTGAACAAAAACGTCTATCTCCATGGGCGTTTATCTCCGAGAACGGGTCCGTGAAGGGGCGGACCAAACCGTATTTTCGAAAAAAAATAGACGTCCATGTTTTATTCGACAATTTGTGAGCTGGGCGTTTTTGTTTTTCAGTGATAATGGAAAATGAAAGCGCCCAGCTCAAAAACGAATAAATCCAAGGCATTTGTTCGTGGGAAGGGCCAGGAGTCGTAGTGCACTGGTCCCCCTCACATGCCAGGACACCAACTGGGCACCCTAGGAGGCACTTTTACAAAAACAAAAAAAAAAGGTAAAAGAGCTCCCAGGTGCATAGCACCCTTCCCTTAGGTGTTGAGCCCCCCAAATCCCCCTCAAAACCCACCGCCCAGAAGTCTACACCATTACTATAGCCCTAAGGGGTGAAGGGGGGCACCTACATGTGGGTACAGTGGGTTTGGAGGGCTCCCATTTACCAGCACAACTGTAACAGGTGGGGGGGGGGGGATGGGCCTGGGTCCACCTGCCTGAAGTCCACTGCACCCCCTAATAACTGCTCCAGTGACCTGCATACTGCTGCCAGGGAGGTGGGTATGACATTTGAGGGTGAAAATAAAAAGTTGTGAAACGGCATATTTTGTGGTGGGAGGGGGTTTGTGACCACTGGGGGAGTCAGGGGAAGTCATCCCCGATTCCCTCCAGTGGTCATCTGGTCATTTAGGGCACTTTTTGGTGCCTTATTCGTGGAAAAACAGGGTACAGGAAAAGTGCCCTAAATTCTCGCTAAAAACGCATATTTTTCTTCCATTATCGGCGAAAGGCGCCCATCTCTGATCGCCCGATAACCACGCCCCAGTTCCGCCTTCACCACGCCTTCGACACGCCCCCATCAACTTTGTCCGCATCCGCGACGAAGTGCAGTTGAAAACGTCCAAATTCGGCTTTCGATTATACCGCTTTATTCGTTTTTGTGAGATAAACGTCTATCTCCCGATTTGGGTCGCAATATAGGCGTTTTTCTTTTTCAATTATAAGCTGGATAGTTGTCTAAATGCCTTCATAAAACAGATTGTCGGAACCAGCCCCAATTATATACAAACATCCAGGCACAGATTTACACCAGATCCAAAAGAGGTGTAAATATATGCACCCACATATTTTTTTTAAATGCAGATGTAGAACGCAGCTCCACATCCGCTCTATCCAAGCACCTACATACCATGGGAAAACTCTTTCCATGCACATAGTTTTCACATACAGATGCCATTTTGCAGTTATATAAAAGCTCTTTTACACTGGTTTTATGTGCAGGAAGCATTTTATGAAAGCTTTATAAAATTAGCCTAAGTCTCAAAGTTTTAAACACATAACTTATTTGTTAATAGCTGAAGATGACTGCTAAACATTTAAGAGCAGACTACACCTTCGTCTTCCCTTCCCCTTAAAATGTGACCATTTAGCAAGTTAAAACAACCCAATTTTATTCATATATCCCTTAATTCTATTGAGTTGAATGCTCAACTTTGCAACTAGCTCACAAAGCTGTGCATGCAATTTACAGAATAAGGTCCATTAGATGCATAACTTAATTAGCTAACAAGCTGCTAATTAATGTTAATCGGGCTAATTGGCACTAATTAGCAGTTGTGTGTGTAACTGCAACTGCAAGAGGGCATAGACCTTGGAGGGGCATGGGCAGGTCAGGGGTATGCCTAGCAGTTGCACACATGGATGATAGAACATTTACAGTTTGGTGTGAGTGTTTACATCCATTTGGCTGGGGTAAGTGCTCACGCCTAAAAGTTAGGCACATAAATGCAGACTTGCTAGTATGCTGCAATAGTGATTGCACACACAATTTTTACAGAATCAGCGCTTAGTGTACATCATTCTGGAGCCCAACTTTACGCGATCTGGTAAGAGAGCAAATAGGCGCCTTCTTAGGTACTATTTTATAAAGACACATAATATTTAGATTTTGCTCACACCTTTTTCAATAGTAGTTCAAGGTGAGTTACATATAGGTACACTGGGTATTTCATAGGTGCATTACTTGTCTTTATAAAAATACTAGCATAGGATATGCAACAGAAATCAGGCCTACATTGCTCAAATGCTGCCCCTGTACGTGCCATGTCAAAGCACATTCCTTCACACCAGTTGGTTATTTTGTAAAAGGCCACACACATGCAAAACTGACTTCACACAATTACCTCCATAAGGGTTAAAAGCAAGTTATGAACTCGCAACCTGCCAACATGCCAACAAACACATAACTCACTTTGAATATCAGGCCCTAGAGAACATGACCAATGGCCTCTATTCCTGCAAGGTGTTGGACACTCTCTGGTGGCTGCTGACCTTGCTTGAATGATACAGAGTAGGTTTCCTCTACTGCTAGGAGCATAGTCTGCCCTACAGGATGGCTATCCATTTAATAAATGGAAGAATGCACCCTTCTGCAGATGGTTTCTTTCCTGTGGGTTTTAAGCCAGCTCCATTTTCCCTGCTGCTCCTTGCTTTCTCTTAGCACCTGGAAGCCAGCAGCAGACTCCTCTTCCAGTCCAATGCTGCAGACAACCAGGGCCGTGCCTAGGGTTTCTGGTGCCCCCCTGCAGACTATCAGTTGGCGCCCCCCTCCCCCCCCGTGTGGCACAAGATGCAAAGGAAATAGGAGCTGAAAGATGGAGTGCATCTTTGTGGGATTGCTCAACAAATAGAGGGTTTACAACCACTTAGCTTTTCGTGCTTTCATGTTCACGAAATTAGTAATTAAATCTTTGATATCTAACTGGGGACATATATCATTCTCAATAGCAATCATGGCAAGGCTTACAAGCCTTTTTTGCGAAATACTTGATCGCAAATAATTATTTATGATTTTTAACCATGAAAATGATTGCTCACCACTTGCCACACTGACAGGAATTGTCAGCAATATTCTTAGAAACAAATTGCTATACATTGCAAAATAAGATAGCAGATGTAAATTCTCAAAGTGGACATATTCCAAACGCTAAAATGAAAATAAAATTATTTTTTTCTACCTTTGTTGTCTGGTGACTTTCTTTTTCTGATCATGCTGGTCCAGTATCTGATTCTGCTGCTATCTTTCCTCTTAACTCCGTTTCCAGGGCTTCCTTTCCATTTATTTCTTTACTTTCCTCCTTTCTTCTTCATTTCTTGCTCTATATCCATAAGTAAAAGCTGGGTCCTCCGCAGACTTGACTGTCCAGTGGATCCAGCTTTTGCCTATTTTCTCCATCCATGTGCAGTTTTTCTCCTCTCTTCCTTTTCCCTCATCTCATCTCCTTCCTCTCTCTTCCCTCCCCTCCATCCATGTCCAGCATTTCTTCTCTCTCCCTTCCCCTCCATCCATGTGCATCTCCTTCCTCTGTCTTCCCTTCCCTCCCCTCCATCCATGTCCAACAATTCTCCTCTCTCCCCGGGCCCTGCCCTCCCATCCATGTCCCTCTCTGCCCTTCCCTCCTCCATCCATATCCAGCAATTCTCCTCTCTCCCTGGGCCCTGCCCTCCCATCCAGGTCCATCCTTGTCCCTCTCTGTCCTTCCCTCCTCCATCCATATCCAGCAATTATCCTCTCTTCCCTCCCCTCCATTTCCAGCAATTTCTCCTCTCCCTGGGCCCTGCCCTGCCCTCCCATCCATGTCCATCCATGTCCCTCTCTGCCCTTCCCTCCTCCATCCATATCCAGCAATTCTCCTCTCTTCCCTCCCCTCCATTTCCAGCAATTTCTCCTCTCTCCCTGGGCCCTGCCCTCCAATCCATGTCCCTCTCTGCCCTTCCCTTACCTCAGCTCCGCGCCGCCCTGGGGGCTTTAAATCTTTTACCTCTGACGGTCGCAGCAGCTGAGCAGCATCAGTGAAAGCGCTGCCGACGTCTCCAGCCTTCCCTTTGCGCTCGCTCGTTCCCTCAGTGTCCCGCGTTCTTCTGACGTCATTTCCTTGCGAGGGCGGGACACTGAGGGAACCAACGAGCGCAAACGGAAGGCTGGAGACGTCGGCAGCGCTTTCACTGATGCTGCTCAGCTGCTGCGACCGTCGGAGGTAAAAGATTTAAAGCCCCCAGGGCGGCGCGGAGCTGAGGTAAGCAGCTAGGGTAAGCACCGCGGCGGTGCCCTCCAGAGGTCGGCGCCCCCCTGCGGTGCTTACCCCGCTTACTGTGTTGGCACGGCCCTGCAGACAACCTCCCTAGCAGTGACAATACAACAGCACACAGAGGACTCTTTCCATGTTCCAACTCACCAAATAAATCCTTTGCACTCATTTTGGTCGATCCCCCACTGAAACAAAATGAATAAAAGTGTTAGAATTACATGGGAGCTGATGGGGAGCGTAACCCATAAATTACTTATTCCTTGCAAAGCTTCATGGCTGTTTCACCCTAAGATAACTTCTCAGACTTCCTACCTATTCTCCATCTATCTTTCCTTTCCCCCCCCCCCCCCCTTACACACCTTTATCAGGAATATCCTGAGAAGGGTATTTTAAAGACTTTTTCAGGTGCAATATCTTTTCATTCATCAGATTGCACAAATATCCCACCTTGGCTCATTTTGCATTGGCCTGAAGAAGGTGGAAAGGTGGTCAGAAACATATTAAGTATCACATTCAGCTTCTTTACTGACTTTTAGTTTTACCCCTATTTCTTGGAAATAAAGTATGGTAATCCTGAAATATTGTGAAATAAAATATCACAAAGGAAGAGTAGGCTGCAAGGACTGCTACACAGCATAAAGCAGGGAGATATCTTATAAAACATGCAATGTATTGAAAGAATCACAGAGAATCAGAAAGCAAATGACCAAGGCAGAATATAATGAATGCACTACGTACGCTTTGTAGCGCTATAGAAATGCTAAATAGTAGTAGTAGTAGTAAAACAAAACTAGTGTTTAACTTCATCATTTGCTGAGTTTACGTCAGAATGTCCAGCTAGCCCAGTTGCCCCCCACCCAACCCAAAAATAAAATCTTCATTTATGAGGAGCAATGTCTAAGCATGAATATAGCATTCTCACATACAATTCAGCTACACCCGCTCCTCAAAATCCCTTAACATTTAATTTATCACACATTGATATTCAAAAGGTTTGTTTGGTTGAACAATCTTCATGGCTAAATTCTCCAGCTCCTTCCTCCCCAAATCACTGATCATTTGAAATTCATTTGGGTAAGTCATAGTTGGCTTAATTCTATATTTGACGTTCACAACCAAATGTGGACATTTTGGCATGCACCTAATTTCTGTACGCAATTTAAATGCATAAGCCAATTAGTGCCGATAATTGAGAACTAATCAATTAACAGCACTAATTGGCATCAATTAAAATTTACACACATTTTTAGGTGCTGGGATCCACACGATCCGAAAAGGGGGCACGGGCAGATTGGGGGTGTTCCTGGAATTTACACGCAGTTCTCCATGGCTGTGTAGCTAGATGATCAACTGTCCAAGGAGAACTGCCGTTACACGTAAGTAACTTATTTTTCTCCATGGGTAGTTTAATCATCTAGCCACACAGCTAAAGTGACGTCTAGGTGATAACTGTCTTTACAGTAAAGCAACTTATTTTTCTCAAAGGACAGTGTGATCTAGCCACACAGCTGAAGTGACACCTGGGTGACATTACTGACCCTGCTGGATCAGTAACATCATACAGAATCCATTTCAGCTGTGTGGCTAGATGATCAACTGTCCAAGGAGAACTACCGTTACAGGTAAGCAACTTATTTTTTAAATAAAATAATGGCGATCCTTACATAATTTAGGCGCAAGAATGCACATTAAGTCTTACTTGGTATAAATCCTCACATGTAAAATTGGGCGTGGATATAGAACAGCACTTAGCATGAAATGTTATCAGTGCTGCTTTTTTGGCACCATATATAGAATTTTGGCCAGTGTGTGCACAATCTACCCAGATATAAGCGGCTGTATTGAGGACATCCCCAAAGCACATTTTAACTTTAGCCAATCAGAGCTGATATTCTGCACTAGTCAGCCAAATAATTTTCCTAAAGTTACTGGAGACCAGATATTCATTCTATATTGATACAGGCTGAATATCTAGATGATGCTGTCCAGTTAAATTAACTTTCCCACTCAGTGTTTATTGAACATGGATCTCTCATTCGTACCAGCCTCCAGGCTATTTCCACTACCTGCAGTACATAGATTTATATTAAAAAACGCTCCAGCTTACTTTGAGGAACCTGGGAAGCTGCTTGTAGATCCACTCAGACTCATGTTACTTCCTAGATGTTCACCTGCAAGACAACAAAGTCTATAAATTATAGAGAAAGGAAACAAGAAACAACCTATGGGACTAGCAAAACTAGGCATGCACAGGAATAAAGAAAAGTAAAAAAAGAATTCTAGCAGTAAGAAGACCAGAAAAAAAAAAAAAAATCAACAGATGAATAGCTCAGGGAATTCATATAAGTATACGGAGTATTTACCATCTACAACTGAATGGTTCAGAAAATGGGCACGAGGCAACCAAATGTTTAGCATCTACAGCTGAACATCTCAGGGGAGGGGCACAAGGCTAGGGAGCCTTTAACATCTATGGCTGAACAGCTCAAGAGAGAGGGCGAGAGGCTACGGAGCCTTTAACATCTATGGCTGACTGGCTCAGAGGACTGTCTGTCCCACGGTTTCCTGAATTCTGTTCCTGTTCTTGCTTCTATCTCCTCCCTTTGGAACTGGTTCCATGCATTCATTACTTTTACCGTTAAAAAATATTTTCTAATGTTACTAAGGGGCGAAGTTATCAACGTGGACTACCGTTAAGATGTGTTATTTAACATTAACTCGTGCTATATTAGCATAGGTCCAATTTTGTGCCAAGAGACCTAGAGGGTCAATATTCAAAGCGATTTAACCAACCAGAAACGGCCTCTGGCCGGTTGCTAACCGGTCATTTTCAGCGGAACTGAACCGGTTAGTGCTGCTGAAAATGACCGGTTAGTGCTTAATGACCAGTTAGTGCTTACAGCAAAATCACCTATTTTGGGGGCATTTCAGGGGCAGAGTTGACACTTGGCCAGTTAAGTGCTGATATTCAGTCCTAATTGGCCAGGTTAACTGCATAAATCGGACCGCATAAAAGTCAGTCCTACCTTTATGTGGTGCCCCATATCCAGTTATGTGCTGATCACCACACTTAACCAGCTCCAGAAACCTGGAAATTCAATGCCGAATCCTGGACACGGCCTGGCATTGAATTTCTGGACATAATTCCAGAGACAGTCAACAAAATGATAAGCACTGCTGGCTGAATATTGACTCCTAGTTATTAATAATTTTTTTTTGTTACATTTGTACCCCGCGCTTTCCCACTCATGGCAGGCTCAATGCGGCTCTTGGGATTAACAGTAAAATAACACATCTTAACGATAGCCCACGTTGATAACTTCCCCCTGCACTTACAAGTGTAAAATTCCAATGAGAATACATGTGTAACTATTTACAAGTGCATATCTACAGCCTGCTTAGATTTCAAAGAGGAACATTCTGGATGTGGTGTGGGTGGACTTTAAAACATAACTGTACTTTCCATTTTACACATACTTCAAAACTTTGAATCAAGCATAAGCGTAAATAACTGCTAGTTTGAGCCTCGGGTTTCAATATGATTGAGGCAGTTATACTTCTCCCACTGGTTTTAAAAACCACTTAAAAAACCCAAACAAAATCATGAATTATGAGCAGAACTCATCCTGCACGAGGCAGATGCAGCCATAGACACCAGCTCAGCGGCTGCTGGGGCTACCAGGGCATCCCAGATATTTTTTCCTGGCACAAAAGCTAAAAGCTTCAGGATACAGGGCTGCAGGGGAAAGCAGGAAGGAAGGCTGGTGTCTCCTAAGCTACTGTTCCTGCCTCCCCCTGAGACCTATTGGCTGACTAAGGAAAGTCTGATCACTGTGCTAACAGGAGGAGCAGAGAAAGTAGCAATGCAGGCCAGAGAGGCTTCTTGCCTTTGGTCTACCATAGAGAGGGGAAGACATAACATAGTAACATAGTAGATGGCGGCAGAAAAAGACCTGCACGGTCCATCCAGTCTGCCCAACAAGATAAACTCATATGTGCTACCTTTTGTGTATACCCTACTTTGATTTTTACCCAGTGGTGTGCTGGAGCAGGCTCTCACAGGCTCGCAAGAGCCGGTTGTTAAGTTTTTAAGAATTTTGGGAGCCGGTTGTTAAAATAGGGCCCTCCATGGCTACTTTAACAACTGGCTCCCAAAATATGGGCTTGGGCCCCCTGCTGAATTCTCTTTTACTTTGCTGGTGGGGATGCTGAGCCCTGCCAGCCAAGTAAATAGACTGCTGCTGCTCCCCGCTCCTTGTTTCCAGCTCTGAGCAGCAGGCTGGGACTTCTCCAGCATGTGTGAGAAGTTTCAGCATGCTGCTCAGAGCAAGACGTTGGGAGTAGTGGCAGTCCATTTATTGGCTGCCAGCAAAGGTATGCCTAGCGTGCCCACACGAAGGGAGGGAGGAGAGAGAGAGGCAAGTATTGCTCCCCCCACCCCAGCCACCCCTAGCCCTTCCAACTGCAGAACTGGCTACGTCTGAAGAAAGAGCCTGTTAAAAATTTACCAGCACACCCCTGTTTGTACCTGTCCTCTTCAGGGCACAGACCGTATAAGTCTGCCCAGCACTATCCCCGCCTCCCAACCACCAGCCTCGCCTCCCACCACCGGCTCTGGCACAAACCGTATAAGTTTGCCCAGCACTATCTCCGCCTCCCAACCACCAGTCCCGCCTCCCACCACTGGCTCTGCCACCCGATCCTTACTAAGCTCCTGAGGATCCATTCCTTCTGCACAGGATTCCTTTATGTTTATCCCATGCATGTTTGAATTCCTTTACCGTTTTCATTTCCACCACCTCCCGTGGGAGGGCATTCCAAGCATCCACCACTCTCTCCGTGAAAAAATACTTCCTGACACTTTTCTTGAGTCTGCCCCCCTTCAATCTCATTTCATGTCCTCTCGTTCTACCGCCTTCGCATAAAGGTACCTGTACCTGGAAATAAGAGTTCCTTACCTGTAATGGTAGTTCTCCATGGATAGATCATCTTCTAGCCACACAGATGAATGATGTCAGACTGACCCGGTCCTTCTGCAAGCTTTGCAAACTTTAGAAGCCTGCTGTGCATGTCCCTAACTTCCCGCCCAAACAGAAAGTATATATAGTAGATAAGAAAATTGAGGTAAGGGGCGTGGTTAAGTAGCAATCAACAACTCAGGGAGGGAGAGACTATGTGGCTAGAAGATCTTCTATCCATGGAGAACTATTACAGGTAAGGAACTTTTATTTCTCCATGAACTAGAAGATCTTGTAGCCACACAGATGAAGACTTCCAAGCTGTACATAGGTAGAATATAAAAATGTACATTATATTCAAAATAATGTGGAAATAAAATGTAGGATTCCTTATGTCTGGTGGAAGAGGCCAGTTGTCGGTTCGGAAGCTGGAAGCCAATACAGCTTGATAGAAACTGAAATCAGCTGGCGAAGTAGTATCCAACCAGTAGTGTGGAGTAAAAGTATGGACAGAGGAAACCGTTGCTGTTTGACAAATGTCTATCATGGAGGCCTGATGTAGATGAGTCGTGGGGGAGCCATTGCTTGAAGTCTTTGAGTGGTTACATCTGGAATGGTTTGAGGAGTTTGAGTACTATTGTTCTGGTAGCAAAAGTGCATACAACTTGCAATCCAGTGCGATACTGTATGCTTACTAACTGGTTTAGAGTGACCAGAATTAACTGACAGAAATAACTGAGAAAGCCTATTAAGGGAAGCAGTACCTTCAAGGTACATAGTATGTACTCTTGCTCAGTCAAGTGTGTGCAACTGTTGTTGTCTGAGTGATGAGGTGGAGGAAAAAAAATACTGGTAAAATGATGTATTTGTTAAGATGAAATGAGGAAGTAAGTTCAACAGTGGTATGGTTGTGTTGAGGTATGCTCCTACAAATGCCAACCTCTGTGTCGGAATGAGGTAGGATTTGTTGTAGTTGATCAGAAAACCTAACTCAGAAAGTAGTTGACTTGTGAGATCCAATGCTGTCAGATTTTTTTTTCCTGGACAATCTGCTACAATGAGCCAAATCTAGATAAGGGAATAGAATTTATGCCAGGCGTGCCAGTACGCCACTTGGTGAATATTCTGGGAGTCTTCCTACGACTGGAAGGTCAGACAGGAGAAGATTGTCAAAAAGAAGATGTTTGCTTTGGTTGGACTGAAGACGTAACCTTTTGATTTCTTTTATCTCTTGAGGTCCTTGGTTTATTTTACAATTATACGATGATCTGTCAGAGACATAAGCTCTACGTTGTTGGAAATGGGATTTTGATGAATAATAAGGCCACATTTTGTAATTGGATCTTTGATGGTGTTGTTTATCAGATTTCAGGGTGTCCAAGGTAGTACAATCAACCCTGAAGCCTTCTACCAATTCCTTAATCTTATCACCAAATAAAGAATTTCCCGCACATGGAGCATCAGCTACTTTGTCAAAAACATCTTCACTTAAGACCTGAAACTCACAGCCAGGCTGCACTACAGGAGGCAATGGCAGAAGCTGCACCTCAATAGAGGTATCATAATTTTTGTGGGTAGCTCTAATCATCCGTTTGGAACAAATCTTCTAAATTAGACATGATGGTGAGAAAAACAGCTTTTCATGAGGTATCATAGATTGTAGCTTTGCAAGCTTATCCATAATAGTGTACAAGTATTCTACATGACGGAAAGTATGAACTAAGATGCAAGCTGAGAGCATTGCAGACTGAAAAAAAATCAGCGTGCCATAACATCCATAATTTTAAATCTTTGGGGAGTGGAAGATTCATGAAATCTTTTTGTGTTTTGTTTCTTCTTACGGCAGAATGAACAACTAAACATGCATGTGGTAGTTGCTGTTTACCAAATCCCAATACATCTTCAACTTTGTATTTCTTATCTAATGCCCTCTGTGTAGGACAGATGGAATATGGCATTAGACACAGCTTTTGATAATGTTCTTTAAGAACTGGAGCAACTGGAAGGGCTACTGTTTCTTTAGAGACATTGAGATATTTTGCTGCTGTCCATTTATCACAGATTGGGTTGTTCCTGAAGGGGTAACATAGTAGATGGCGGCAAAGACCTGTACGGTCCATCCAGTCTGCCCAACAATATAAACTGATTACATGTGGTATGAAGTGTTACAAAATATGTATACCTGTTCTTCATTTATCCTTGCCATTTTTAGGGCATAGACCATAGAAGTCTGCCTGGCACGGGCCTTGTTCTAAAATTTCTGAAGTTGTTGTCAAAGCACCCAAAAAGCTCCACTCCGGCCCATCCAAATCTACTTAGCCTCCATTAGGGCACAAACTGTAGAAGTCAGCCCAGCAGCGCTTTTCCTACCTAATCTCCCCTAAGCTTCTTTGTATCCAGTCCTTCCATACAGGATTCCTTGCATTTGTCCCACACATTTTTGAATACCGATACCATTTTTTATCTCCGCCACCTCCCCTGGGAGGGCAGTCCTGGTATCTACCACCCTCTTAGTGGAAAAAAAATATACTTCTTGACATTATTCCTGAGCCTGCCTCTTTCAATTTCAATTCATGTCCTCTAGTTCTACCACCTTTCCGTCTCTGGAAAAGGATTGTTTACAAATTAATACTTTTCAAATATTTGAAGGTCTGTATCATATCATCTCTGTTTCTCCTTTCCTCCAGTGTATACACGTTTATGTCAGCAAATCTTTCCATGTACGTCTTGCTGCCTAAACCCCCTACCATTTTTGTTGCTTTTCTCTGAACCGCTTCAAGTTTTTTTTACATCCTTAGCAAGATAAGGCCTCCAAAATTGAACACAATACTCCAAGTGGGGCCTCACCAGTGACATGTACAGGGGCATCAATGCCTCCTTTCTTCTGCTGGTTATACTCCTCTCTACACAGCCTAGAATCCGCCTGGCCGCGGCCACCACCTTGTCGCAATGTTTTGTCACCTTGAGATCTTCAGACACCATCACCACAAGGTCCCTTTCCTGAGCAGAGCTTACCAATCTCTCCCCTCCTATTCAGTACATCTCTTTTGTATTTCTGCACCCCAAGTGCATCACTCTGCACTTCTTGGCATTAAGGTTTAACTGCAAGAGTCTTGACCATTCTTCTAACATTTGGAGATATCTTCTCTCGGTTTCTACTCCCTCCAGGGTATTCACTTTGTTAGCTATCTTCGTGTCATCTACAAAAAGGCATTCTAACCCTTCTGCAATGTCTTGCACAAATATATTAAAGAGAATTGGGCCCAGTACAGACACTTCAGGCACTCCACTACTCACCTTCCTTTCCTCCGAACAGATTCCATTTATCACCACCTTCTGCCGCCTGTTGGTCAACCAGTTTTCAATCCAGTTCACCACTTTGGGTCCTATGTTCAGCCCTCTCAGCTTACTCATGAGTCTTATTTGAGAGACTGTAGGAAAGGTTTTGCTGAAATCTAAGTAGATTACATCTATCACACGTCCTTCATCCAGTTCTTTGGTCACCCAGTCAAAGAAGTCAATCAGATTAGTTTGGCAGGATTTTCCTTTGGTAAAGCCATGTTGCCTCAGATCTTGTAACCCACTGGCTTCTAGAAAGTCCACTATCTTTTCCTTTAGCAGTGATTCCATTATTTTTCCTACCACCAACATGAGGCTTACCTGCCTGTAGTTTTCTACTTCTTCCCCATGACAAAGGACCACATCTGCTCGTCTCCAATCCCTCGGTACCTTTCCAGTCTCTAAAGATCTATTAAATAAATCTTTAAGAGGTCCCACTGGACTTCTATGAGCTCCCTCAGTACCCTGGGATGTATCCCATTTGGCCCCAAACCTTTGTCCACTTTCAGATTTTCAAGACATTTATAAAATGCTTTCTTCCGTGAACAGCATAATATCTACTCCATTTCCAGATATACCTTCTGCCACTGACTGCAGTCCTTTTCAAGGATTTTCTTCCATGAACACCAAAGAAAAATATTTGTTTAGCATGTTCGCTTATCCTCATCACTCTCCACATTGCTATTCTCGATATCTTTCAGTCTTGTAATTCAATTCCTATTTTTTCTCCTTTCCGCAATATATCTAAAAAAGGTCTTATCACCTCTCTTTACCTCTTTAGCCATTTTGTCGTCCACTACGCTTTCGCTAGCCGGGTGGAGAACCTACTATATTAGCCAATTTGAGAAGAAATTTGGAGTAAAAAATATCTTCTGTAGAAATAGGATTGTCCTTAGGAGGAGAATGAGTGATTGAAGAAGGTTTAAATCTAGTAGTAGATTGTTGATGCTCAGGTGATGGAGCAGGAGAACACACTGAATGTCCTACAGAAGAAACTGGTGAATGAGGAAGAGATTCATCCTCTTTAGGTTGTGAGGAAGAGATAGACCAATCATTTGTTCTTGAGAATGTTGATCAAGCTGATTCTGTAAATTAGGGTTTGACTGTGTAGCCTGAACAGATGGCAGAGATGATGCTTATACACACATTGTAGTCAGTGGCATACCGAGGGCGGGGTGGTGGGCGGCGGTCCGCCCCGGGTGCGCGCTGCAGGAGGGGTGCAGGGAGCAGCTGTGCGGCTGTCAGCTCCACTGGTTCCCTGCTCCCTCTGCTCCGGAACAGGAAGTAACAGCAGAGGGAGCAGGGAACCAGCAGAGCCGACAGCTGCACAGCTGCTCCCTGTACCCCTCCTGCAGTGTGCACCTGGGGCGGATCACCCCCACCACCCCGCCCAGATGGCAGCTGACCAAGGAACACCACTGGTTGTAGTTTTTTTTGCTGCTGGAGAAAAAGTGATAAATTTAATAATTCTGATGGTATATTAAGAATCAGACTGCTGATTATGAGAACTTTCATAAAATTAAGTTGAGGATGAGGGAGACTTTGCATTAGAAGTGGTTGAATGAGTAGAGAATCTTGAGAAAATTAAAGAGTCATGGGATAGGAGGCAAGGTTCTGGTGTGGATTAGAAATTTGATTATAGACAGAAAACAGAGGGTAGGGTTAAATGATCATTTCTCTCAATGGAGGAGGGTGAACAGTGGACTGCCACAGGGATTAGTACTGGGACCGGTGCTAATTAACATATTTATAAATAATATGGAAATCAGAACGAGTGAGGTGATTACATTTGTAGATAACATAAAAACTATTAAAGGTTGTTAAAACACAAGCGGATTGTGAAATATTGCAGGAAGACCTTAGGAAATTAGAAGGGTGGGCATCCAAATGGCAGACAAAATTTAATGTGGACAAATGCAAAGTGATGCACATTGGAAAGAATAATCTGAATCATAGTCCACCTTGGGGTTCAGCACTCAAGAAAAAGATCTAGGTGTCATTGTAGATCATACGCTGAAATCTTCTGCTCAATTTGCGGCAGCAGCCAAAAAAGCAAACAGGATGTTAGGAATTATTAGGAAACAGATGGTGAATAAGACTGAAAATACTATAATGCCTCTGTATCACTCTATGGTGTGACCTCGCCTTGAGTACTGCATTCAGTTCTGGTCACCGTATCTCAAACAACAACAACAACAAAAAAAAAGAGATATAGTGGAATTAGAAAAGGTTCAAACAAGAGCGACCAAAATGATACAGGGGATGGAACTCCTCTCATATGAGAAAAGGCTAAAGAGGTTAGGCCTCTTCAGCTTGGAAACGAGAAGGACGAGGGGAGATATGACTGAGGTCTACAAAATCCTGAGTGGTGTTGAACAAGTAGAAGTAAATCGATTTTTTACTCGTTCCAAAAGTACAAAAAAACTAGAGCAGACAGAAACAAAAAAAAGGCAAAGATCTGCCACAGAAATGGCAAATCAAAAGAAAAAAAGCAGATCAAAAAAGACAAAAAAAATAGAACAGGAGGGTAACAGAAGAAGTGGTTTATTACAAGTTACCCGACGTGGCCACGTTTCGCCCTCAGGCTGCGTCAGGGGTAAAAAAACTAATAGGGGTAAAAAGCAAAGTGAACCCCTAAATGTAGTCATACAACCACCTGGCTGCTGTGGTTCCGATTCACAGGTATGAGGAGAAGGTGTATGCTATAGGCCGTCACTCCTTCCCTCTGGGTAACTTGTAATAAACCACTTCTTCTGTTACCCTCCGGTTCTATTTTTTTTGTCTTTTTTGATCTGCTTTTTTTCTTTTGATTTGCCAAAAAAACTAGAGGACACTCAAGGAAGTTACATGGAAATACTTTTAAAACAAATAGGAGTAAATACTTTTTTACTCAACAAATAGTTAAGCTCTGGAACTCTTTGCCGGAGGATGCAGTAACAGCGGTTAGCATATCTGGGTTTAAAAAAGGTTTGGACAACTTCCTGGAGAAAAAGTCCATAGTCTGCTATTGAGGCAGACCTGGGGAAGCAACTGCTTGTCCTGGGATTGCAGCATGGAGTGTTGCCACAATTTGGGTTTCTGCCAGGTATATGTGATTGGCCACTGTTTGGAAAACAGGATACTGGGCTAGATGGACCATTGGTCTGACTCAGTATGGCTACTCTTATGTTCATTTTGCTGGTGCCGATACCTAATGTTAGGCACGCAAGTGCAGACTTCCACTAGAATTCTATAACATAGTAACATAGTAACATAGTAGATGATGGCAGAAAAAGACCTGCACGGTCCATCCAGTCTGCCCAACAAGACAAACTCATATGTGCTACTTTTTGTGTATATCTTACCTTGATTTGTAACTGTCATTTTCAGGGCACAGACCGTATAAGTCTGCCAAGCACTATCCCCGCCTCCCACCACCGGCTCTGGCACAGACCGTATAAGTCTGGCCAGCACTATCCCCGCCTCCCAACCACCAGCCCAGCCTCCTACCACCAGCTCTGCCACCCAATCTCGGCTAAGCTCCTGAGGATCCATTTCTTCTGAACAGGATTCCTTTATGTTTATCCCACGCATGACAGTTCTGTGCACAACTACCATTACAGAACTCGCATTCAGTGCACATCATCCTGCTGCCTAATTTTAGGCCATCTATAGAGAATTACCCTCTTAATGTCACTCTTGGATTGGTGTGTTTTTGTGTGACCTAGCTGCACAATGTAAGCATAAAATGTACCTTAGAGATTCCTGAGTTCCTTTCTCTTTTATATCAGAGTCCAGCAGAAAGCTAGTGGACAATATGTAGTTTGTTTTTGCTAAATTGTGGAATGGTTTATCCATTTCTTTTCCTCTCTTTTTGGATTGTATCATTTTGTTTAAAATTAAAAAAAAAAAAAAGAACTTGCCAAACTGGATTAATTTCTATCTAGATAGCCAACAGTACCAAGGTCCTGCTGTACTAATCATCAATTGAAACATGAATATAACATACATAGCTGAAGAGGGACCTCAAGGGATGAGGCTGCAACCTCCTGAGACACCCCAATTAAAACAGCATCAGCATCTAAAGAGGAACCCCAGGGATGGAAAATTTTGAAAATAGATTTCTAACTGCAATGATCAGTGTATCCCAAGTACAAGCCCAAGCTGGGGTGGTCTGGGACAGAGCCAGGAGTTTTCTGGGCACTGATGATATTCAGCAGTATCTGAATAGCTATTCAGTTAACTTAGGACAGCAAAAGGGCTGTTCTATGTAACTGGGTGGCTCTCCGGGTCCCACTGCTAAATATCAGTGTACCTGGGTAACGCCTAGCAGCCGCACTAAATTCACATGTTCTTACAATGCTATCCTGGATAATATTCTGCCAGTTCAACGCTCAGTGTTGGTTGGGATGGTGAAGGGATCCATAGACATGCAGTAGCACAATCTTCATCCTTTCCTATCGCAGTATTGTATTTCCCTTATTTTAAACCGCTTAAATGGTGTTTGCCGACAGCTGGTATATCAACTATATAATAAACTTGGATACTTCACAGTAGGCAGACAAGGGCCAGAGCTCAATATTTTTTATTTTTCTTACATTTGTACCCCGCGCTTTCCCACTCAATGCAGCAGGCAATGGAGGGTTAAGTGACTTGCCCACAGTCACAAGGAGCTGCCTGTGCTGGGAATCAAACTCAGTTCCTCAGTTCCCCAGGACGAAAGTCCACCACCCTAACCACTAGGCCACTCCTCCACTTGATCTAATTCAGTTGGCGATGGCTAGCATTTAAAACAAACAAAAAAAAAAAACCCACTGGCAGCCGCCAGATGAATATTGTCCCCAAAGAGAATTCAAGAAAGCATGGGACATGCATAAAGGAGGGATTGTAGAGCTTAGTAATTGGTATAGATGGGCAGACTAGAACAGCCATATGGCCTTTCTCTGCTGTCATTTTCTGTTTGTGTTTCTGTGCAGTTGGCCCGGTGTTATTATCAAGGCAGGGCTGATGTAGTGACAGGAGGCTGTGAGGAGGTGCCTGTCTCAGAGTACACAGCCCCGCAGTATGCCTGGAATGGTAGGAATGCAGAGGTGTGAGACCAGTTTCTGTAACTTGAGGTGCAGGCCCGCCTGCTCTAATATTCTAAGTGTCCTTCAACACTACAATTACTCACTGAGGACACATGATACAGGGCTCCAAGGCTCTCTGAAGCTGTTTAGCAACCAGAGCACCTAAGAAACCAAAGCGGGTGGAGTGAGAGAGGGCAATGAGCCATGACTGGGCTTCCTCTGACATTTTTGCCTTGACTCAACAGTCAGCCCTGCCTCTTACTGTTACTCTGCTAGATCGAGGATACCGAAAGAGTGCTGCTTCTTAGGGATGTGCAATTTTAGTGTGCAATTGGTTCATTAGTATACCTTTAAAAAAATGTAGTGTGCACTAAACTAATTTAACACAAGTTAACCTATGGATTAACATGTGTAGAGCTGATTAAAAAAAGTTCTAATATATGTTAAAATGTTATTAATGGGAATGAAAGACCAAAAAACACAGGAAAAGAACTTCAAAAATGACCCAAAAATCTTTTACACGTGCATCACTACTGCTTCTAGTTGACCCCGGGACTGATGGTAACACTACTATTATTATTATTATTGCATTTGTATCCCACCTTATCCCACCTATTTGCAGGCTCAAAGTGGCTTACATAGTTTTGTTATACACAGTTAATCCTGGATGTCAGGTACAATTATTGTTGTGCAGAGATTAATTAGGGGGAGAAGTAGAGAGAAGAAGGAAGGAATTTAGTAGGAATATTAAACGATGGGTTTTCTTAGACGATGGGTTTTCAGAGGTGGATTAGTACAGCTCTGGGTTTTCATTGTAAGCTTTGTTGAAGAAATACGTCTTGAGGGATTTGCGAAAGATAGTTGTTTTGTTGATTGTCTTCAGGTCTCTAGGTAGTGCGTTCCATAACTTCGTGCTCATGTAGGAGAAGGTGGTATCATGCATCGTCTACTACTACAGTCTAGTCTGCTGCTCCACCCTGCACAGAGTTAAAAACACAAAACCCCACACAGCAGGATTCAGCATACATTAATATGCCTTCTATAAATTGCTATTTGTGGGGATTATTACTGTTAGCATACATAATTTAACAAATGATGTGTACCTTTTTTTAAGGTTAAAAAGTTGGCAGAAAATCTGTATGATGGATCATGAAGAAGCACTGGGGTTGACATGATACATCTGTTTCACCTTCTTAACAAGACATGTGCTGAGGTCTGACTTTGTATTATATGAAAATTAAGCAGTAGCACATGGACTGACTACCCTAGCCTCCTGGGTAATTTGTGCGATATGCTTAAGTGACTGGTAAGCGTACTTTTGCTTCTGCCCTTTAAAATCTGCACTACAGAGCCCAAAATGCATCAAAAGGCAGTCATCAAACAGCTAGGCTTGTCCAAAACTTCCTCCCAGGGCACAATTTACTGGGCAGTACTGCCACTGTAGCACCCAGGAGAGAACTCTGTGTCATGTTAATAAGGAATGAGTTGACGTGAGCAAAATTTTTCCGTTACATTACTTTGTGAGCATGTCTTACAGATACAAAACACCGATGTGCATACATGCACGAACACTACACAGGAAGGTTGGAAAATTTTCCATGAACCATGCTCTGTATGATTTCCCTGCTTATTCAACTGTAGAAATAAGACCATAAGCATTGCCACAATGTTTCCAACAGTGGCGAAACCTGGTCACAAATTTATTTATTTATTAGGATTTATTTACCGCCTTTTTGAAGGACTTCACTCAAGATAGTGTACAGCAACAACTCAACATTTTAACAGACAGCATAAGGTGTAAGCAAAGATATAGGTAAAATGAAAAAAGATAATCCCTTATTTTCTTACTCTTTTAAAGAAAGTTGCAAATGTGGTCAGAAGAGTGTATGAATATTATCTTAGGAGTGGATAAATGTGCATGTGCATCTAGCAAGTTAGTTACTTCTTCCATTAACTACTTACTACTTATCATTTCTATAGTGCTACTAGATGTACGCAGTGCTGTACACTTGAACATGAAGAGACAGTCTCTGCTCGACAGAGCTTACAATCTAAACAGGACAAACAAGAGATAAGGGAATATTAAAGTGAGGATGATAAAATAAGGGTTCTGAACAAGTGAATAAAGGTTAGGAGTTAAAAGCCTGGTGGAAGAGCCAAGCTTTCACCTGCTTCCTGAAGTATAGATAGTCTTGGGTTAAGCGGTGCCTTTCAGGGAGTGCATTCCATAGTGTGGGGGCTACACCAGAGAAGGCTCACTTGAGGGTATCACATCCTGTGATGTCCTTTGGAAAGGGTGTAGTTAGAGATACTCCTTGGGAGGACCTTAGTGACCTTGGAGATGTGTAGAGGGCCATTTCCTTTAAAGGCCTTGAAGATTAAACAGTTTTAAATTTGGCCCTGTATTGTACTGGTAGCCAGTGAAGTTTTGCAAAAATAGTGTGACAAGATCCCCCAAAAAAGAATAAAATGTGGAAACTAAAAAGAATAAGACCATTTTTCCAAGGAACATCTTCCGCAACCTGGTACAATCATTGGTACTCTGTCACTTGGACTACTGTAATTCACTCTACGCCGGCTGTAAAGAGCAAATACTCAAAAATCTCCAGACAGCTCAAAACACGGCAGCCAGACTAATATTCGACAAATCAAAATACGAAAGTGCAAAACCCTTACAAGAAAAACTACACTGGCTCCCACTCAAAGAACGCATCACGTTTAAACTCTGTACTTTAGTCCATAAAATCATCCATGGTGACGCCCCAGCCTACATGTCAGACCTAATAGAACTTCCACCCAGGAACGCAAAAATATCTTCTCGCACTTTTCTCAACCTTCACCCACCAAATTGCAAAGGCCTGAAATACAAATTAATGCATGCATCTACCTTCTCCTATATGAGCACGCAGCTCTGGAATGCGTTGCCATGCAACTTGAGAACTGTCTATGAACTGACAAACTTCCGCAAACAATTGAAAACCTATCTCTTCGACAAGATATACTACAAAGAGCAACACATGTAACTATATAACCTCTGACTTATCCAGAAATGTTTTATACTATCTTTTGCTTTATTACTATCATTTAATGCAAAACTGTTATAATAAATGTATGTTCCCCTCTATTTCCCATATCCACGATGAATTGTAAGCCACATTGAGCCCGCAAAAAGGTGGGATAATGTGGGATACAAATGCAATAAATAAATAAATAAATAAAATATGTTGCTTATCCTATGAATAAGAAGTAGGTTTCCCCAAGTCCATCATAATAATGGCTCATGGACGTTTATTTTAGGAACTTGTCCAAACTTTTTTTAAACCCCACTACACTGCTTTTTCTAAATTCTCTGGCAACAAATTCCAGAGCTTAATAGCACATTGAGTAAAGAAATATTTTCTCCAATTTATTTTAAATTTATTACTTAGTAGCTTCATTATGTACCCCCTTAGGCCTTGTATTTTGGAACAGTAAACAAGTGATTGAAGTCTACCCATTCCACGTCACACAGTATTTTACAGACCTCTTTCATAACTCATATAAAGTTATAATAAATGTAAACATACCACTTTAATGGGCTCGCTAGGCAGTTTACAATAAATTAAAATACTGAAACAACTCCCCTCAGCTTTCTCTTCTCCAAGCTGACAAGCTCTAGCCTCTTTAGCCTTTCCTCACAGGTAAATTGTCTGATCCCCTTTAATCATTCTAGTCACCCTTCCCTGTACCTTTTCTAATTCCACTATGTCTTGTTTGAGACACGGTGGCCAAAATTGCACACAATATTCAAGGTATGGTCTCACCATGGAGTGATACAAAGGCATTATAATATCCACATTTGCTCTCCATTCCCTTCTTAATAATTCCTAACATTCTATTTACTTTTTTAGCTGCTGCACCCTGAACAGAGGGTTTCAATATATCATCAATGACGACACCTAAATACTTTTTCTGGGCAGTGACTCTTAATGGGGAACCTTGCACCATGCAGCTATAGTTTTGGGTTCCTCTTCCATGCATCACTTTACAGTTGCTAACACTGTGGAAAAATCATCTTTGATTTTATAGAAAAAAAGCCAAAACAGAGAAGTCCATTTCACTATAATGAACAGATCTTAAACAATTTTTGAAAGAAATTCCCCCTTTAACACATCTAACCCTAACACCCCCCTCAAAAATAAAAAAAATCAAAAGAGTGCTACATAATCGCTTTGTCGAGGAGACCCAAAATGGCTCTAAACATGCATAAAGTTGGTAACTGTTCTCTCCCTTGCCTGAAACATGGTAAGTCACTCTCTCCATTCATTGTAGGTCATGCATAAAATTTTTCCACAATGGAAGTGTAGGTGGCTCAGGGTGTATTCATTGGATTAAAACACATTTGTTAGCAATGAGACAGGCTTCATGCAGAAATACCTCATGCTCAATGAGTTACAGCTCAATCCATTGTTACCATAGCTGAGGATTATACTCATGCATCTTTATGATTTCATGTGTCATTTTCATTAAAAATTAGTCCCCTTATTTTCTAACTCCTGTTACTCTATCCACCTTATTTTCAAAAGAGAAAGACGCCCATATTTTGACCCAAATCGGGAGATGGGTGTCTTTCTCCCGTGGGCGGCCAAATCGGTATAATCGAAAGCCAATTTTGGGCGACTTCAACTGCACTCCGTCGCGGAAACAGCCAAAGTTGACGGGGGCGTGTCGGAGGTGTGGTGAAGGCGGGACTGGGGCGTGGTTATCGTCCAAACAGAAATGGGCGGCTTTCGCCGATAATGGAAAAAAATAGCCGTTTTTAGCAAGAATTTAGGGCACTTTTTTTGGACCCTTTTTTTTCACGAACAAGTCCCAAAAAAGTGCCCTAAATGACCAGATGACCACAGGAGGGAATCGGGGATGACCTCCCCTGACTCCCCCAGTGGTCACTAACCCCCTCCCACCAAAAAAAAAAACAACTTTTAAAACTTTTTATTTCAGCCTGTATGCCAGCCTCAAATGTCATACCCAGCTCCCTGACAGCAGTATGCCGGTCCCTGGAGTAGTTGTTATGCCGGGAAATGAACTTCAGGCAGGCGGACCCAGGCCCATCCCCCCTACCTGTTACACTTGTGCTGGTTAATGCTGAGCCCTCCAAAACCCACTGTACCCACATGTAGGTGCCCCCCTTCACCCCTTAGGGCTATGGTAATGGTGTAGACTTGTGGGCAGTGGATTTGGGGGGAATTTGTGGGGCTCAGCACACAAGGGAAGGGTGCTATGCAGCTGGGAGCTCTTTTACTGTTTTTTTTTAATTATTTGTAAAAGTGCCCCCTAGGGTGCTCGGTTGGTGTCCTGGCATGTGAGGGCGACCAGTGCACTATGAATCCTGGCCCCTCCCATGACCCAATGCCATGGATTTGTTCGTTTTTGGGATGGGTGCCTTCGGTTTCCATTATCGCTGAAAACCGATAGCACCCAGCTGAAAAACGGCCAACTCCTAGGCATTTGCACCGCACAACCCGTATTATCGGAAAAAAGACGGGCGCCCATCTTTTTTTGAAAATATGGTTTGTCCCGTTCACGGAAATAGGCGCCCACAGATATAGGCGCCCATGGAGATGGGCGTTTGCATTCGATTATGCCCCTCCATATGTTCCATTTTTGCTTAAAACCTATGCTATTAAAATGTTTTATATCTCAAATTATCCAAATCTAAACAGGTAACAAAAATCATACATAAAATGCAACATAATCATAATATACAAGAGAAATTAAAAATCAAAGGACAGCTAAACAAAATATAAGAAAAATAAATAAAAATTATAGCAGATTATGATAATCAATCATCCACATCTGTTATATTAAGCAACATAGTCATAATGAATCTTCAGTAATATGCCTTTGAAATAAATACCTTTTAAGTTGCTTTCTAAGTGACATTAGTGAGGTTATTTACTGCAATTCTAGGGAAAGATCATTCCACAAACATCCAGGAAAGGTCCTCCTCTAGTCAGACCTGATAGAATGAGGGTACATCCAATAACAATCTTCACTGATATCTTAAATTCCTACTGGGTCAATAAACTTTTAAACTTTAGAAATAGTAGCTGGAGCATCATTCTGCACAGCTTTGAACAACAGGAAAAGCATCTTAAATTTGACCCACCATATAACCAGAAGCCAAAACAATTTAATAAGTTGGGGAGTCATATTATCTGTTCTATAATACCCCCTTATTACACAGGCAGCAGAGTTTTCTGCAACTTGCAGGGCTGTTAAAGAAGATCTAGGAAGACCACAACAAAGGGCATTAAAGTAGTCTAAAACAAACAAAAACTTTGCATTACCAGATGAAAGTTCTCAGACAATAATTCATTCTTAAATAAATAAAACAACCACAGCAATCTGTAATGTAAAAAGATACAGAAGAATCCAAAATCATACCTTGATTTCTAACTGAATTCAAAATAGGCAAAGTAACGCCCTTAAAATAAAAAATTAAAGAAGGTGGTACTTGTATCACTATATGATAACCAAACAATTTGTGGTTTTTGCCACATTCGAAGATGAGTGATTAGCAGACCTCCATGCTCAAACTGCACACATATAAAGTTTGACCAATTTAAATCCCTCATGTATCCTCTCAGGTACGAGAAAATATTATTGTAAATCATTAGCATATAAACGATAACCAACACCTAAGATTTGCTAAAAGCTTACACACCAGATACACAAAAAGACTACATGACAAAGAAGAAAGTGATGAGCCTTGTGGCATGCTTGAAACCAAAGACATCCAATCTGATTTAAAGTGGGTTTGTACAACTTGAAGCTGACATCTTGCTAAATATGACCTATACCATAAAAGTACCTTATCAGAAATTCAAGATGAAGGCAACCGTGAAAGTAAAAATGTCATGATTTACAGTACCAAATGCAGCAGCAACATCTAGTGAAAAAAACCCCAAAAAAAATCTTTCCCCTCTATCAAAGCCCAACTGTATCTCATCAAGCATTGATATAAAAGGTTTCTGTGCTATGCTTTGAACAAAAAACACATTGAAAGTATGAAGTAAATGATTCTGTTCAACAAAATCAGTAAATTGATGAAAGTACTGCCAAGCTACTGCAGAAGCTCAATGGTAGTTCTCATTTCCGGCGCTACAAAAATATTTATATATTTTTGTAGCGCCAGCGTGTACCTGGCAGTACTGTGCGCTGCCCGGTTACTGACAGGTTAGCGCAGGAGTCCTTACTGCCACCTCAATGGATGGAGGTAAGTGCTCCCTCCCAAATAGCCACGCGGCAAGTGATTCACTTGCTGGACGGCCATTTCTTTAAAAAAAAAAAAAAAAAGAAAGACCTGCCTTTTACCCGCTGCGGTAAAAGCGGGCCTCGGCATACATCAAAAACACGCACCGAAGCCAGCACAGGCCCCTTTTGCCATAGCTTCGAAAAAGAATCCCACAATTTTTTTTTTAAGTTTCATTATAAGCATTTTGTGTATAAGCATCAGAACAGGACTTCTACTGTTGTTTCATTTTCTGCAACTCTCTTTTTTTTTTCTTGCTTCAATTCTGAAGTATACCAGGCATGATAAATTAGCCGTTTAAAAGTAATTATTTCCAAAGGTGCTATTTTCTCCAACACTGATCCAAAGAATCATGACAAAAAATTACCATATCAGACAATGATGTTACATCAAGAGTATTCAACAACAGTACCCATTCTTGTTTTAAAACCTGAAGTTGGTAATCTGGATGTTTAAACTTTCTAGTTACTCTGTTAGGCCTCTTACAAACCCAGAATGGGTTTAAAATTAACCTCCAATAACATCATTTAAAAAAAACCCTAAATCTAAAATATGACCTCCAGAATGAGTAGGGAAAGGGATCATCTGTTTCCAACCCATACATACTAGCATACTATACCATACCATATCTTGTACTGTTGTTCAAATACTTTTACTGCTGTAATTGTCTATTGCCTATGTTCGACTTATTCTTTCCTTACACCACCTTGAGTGAATTTCTTCAAAAGAGCAGTAAATAAATTCTAATAAACAAAATCATTATCCACATTATCCACGAGACACAGCTTCATAATCATGGGCATATTTTCAGATATCAAAGTTTGCAGATCAACACAGAGGCTCTCCCAAAATTGTCTAATCTGATCACAGATGCAATGGAGATAAGTTACCTCACCATGGATACACTTAGCACAATAAGCCGAGTGTCTAGGCCATACTTTAGCTACCCAAGTTGGGGGCATATAAAGTCTGTGCAACAATTTAAAAAGTGTCTCCTGTAACAGTGCCCACTCTCCTCCAGAACCACCTCCAAGAAAATCTTCTGCTGTATACTTTATGCTGCTTATCTCTAACACAGTGGCGTAGCCAGACTGCCAATTTTGGATGGGCCTGAACCTAAAGTGGGTGGGCACAAAATTTTCTCTCTATTCCCCCTTCCCCAGCAAAATTTAGTCACACTAATCAGATGCATTTGTCACATAGGGGTAAAGTGCTGCTTTTCAGTGCATCAGGTTTCAGAAAATGTATTTAAAAGCCTAACACCCTTTTCAATGAGCTTTCAGAGGCCAAAACCTCCTGCCTCAGGTCAGCATGACGCTGTTATGGTATCCTCTCCTGACCTAAGGAAGTAAGTATTGGTCTCTGAAACTTTATTAACACAGGTACCATATTACTTTATCCTAAATTAAAATAAAATTATTTTCTTTACCTTTGTTGTATGGCCATTTACTTTTTCTCACTGTGTTGCTCCCAGTCTCTAGATTCTGCTTTCCTTCGTCTTTCTCTTGCCAGGGTTTCCTGTCCATTCACCACCTATGGCTTTTCATCTTTTCCTCACCATTGTTCTCCACATGCCCCTTCCTCTTATTCTCCAGTCTTTCCCTACTCTGTCCTCTCCCTCTTTCCATCCAGCAGCTCCCCTCTTTCTTTTGCATCCAGCGTCTCCTTTTTCTCCCTACCCTTCCATCCAGTGTCTTCCCTCTTTCTCTCCTCATCCTTCCACCCATCTACCCTCTCTCCTGATCCTTCCATCTAGTGTCTCTATCTCTCTACCCTTTTCTGTTCAGTCTCCCCTCTCTCTCTCTCTCCACATCCTTCCAGTCTCTCCCCTTTCTCTCTGCATCCTTCCATCCATCTCCCCTCTTTCTCTCCCTATCCTCCCATGTCCAGCGGCTCTCTCCCTTCCCTCCTGTCCCTTCTTCCTCTCCCTCCCATGTCCCAGCAGCTCTCTCCCTTCCCTCCAGTCCCTTCTTCCTCTCCCTCCCATGTCCCAGCAGCTCTCTCCCTTCCCTCCAGTCCCTTCTTCCTCTCCCTCCCATATCCAGTAGCTCTCTCCCTTCCCTCCAGTCCCTTCTTCCTCTCCCTCCCATGTCCCAGCAGCTCTCTCCCTTCCCTCCAGTCCCTTCTTCCTCTCCCTCCCATGTCCCAGCAACTCTATCCCTTCCTTCCAGTCCCTTCTTCCTCTCCCTCCCATGTCCCAGCAGCTCTCTCCCTTCCCTCCAGTCCCTTCTTCCTCTCCCTCCCATGTCCCAGCAGCTCTCTCCCTTCCCTCCAGTCCCTTCTTCCTCTCCCTCCCATATCCAGTAGCTCTCTCCCTTCCCTCCAGTCCCTTCTTCCTCTCCCTCCCATGTCCCAGCAGCTCTCTCCCTTCCCTCCAGTCCCTTCTTCCTCTCCCTCCCATGTCCCAGCAGCTCTCTCCCTTCCCTCCAGTCCCTTCTTCCTCTCCCTCCCATGTCCCAGCAACTCTCTCCCTTCCCTCCAGTCCCTTCTTCCTCTCCCTCCCATGTCCCAGCAACTCTCTCCCTTCCCTCCAGCACCTTCCTCCTCTCCCTCCCATATCCAGTAGCTCTCTCCCTTCCCTCCAGACCCTTCTTCCTCTCCCTCCCATGTCCCAGCAACTCTCTCCCTTCCCTCCAGCCCCTTCCTCCTCTCCCTCCCATGTCCCAGCAGCTCAGCCATTTTTCCTCCAGGTCCGCCCATCCGCATCCTTCGCGCTGTCTCTATCCCTTTTGTCCCACGGAGGCAGCGCTTCCTTCCTGCCCTGTCTTCTCCCGAAGCTCCGCTGCATCGGTCCCTCCCTGCAAGTAGAATCCTCCTTCGCCGGTCGCGCAGCTTCGCTCCTCCCCCTGCCGTGTTCATCCGGCCCTAAACAGGAAGTGCATCACAGAGGGCCAGATAGACGCGGCAGGGGGAGGAGCGTAGCTGCGCGACCGGCGAAGGAGGATTCTACTTGCAGGGAGGGAGTCGGGACCGATGCAGCCGAGCTTCGGGAGAAGACAGGGCAGGAAGGAAGCGCTGCCTCCGTGGGACAAAAGGGAGACAGCAATGCGGATGGGCGGGCCTGGAGGGAAAATGGGTGGGCCTGGGCCCACCCAGGCCCACCCGTGGCTACGCCCCTGCTCTAACATAAACACTAGATTTTCCCCAAATCCATCTTAATAATGGCTTACAGACTTTTCATGTAGGAACCAAGTAACTGCTTTTGCCAAATTCTCTGACAATCAATTCCAGAGTTTTAATTATTCATAGAGCAAAGAAATATTTTCTCCCATTTGGTTTAAATGTACTATTTAGTAGCTTCATTGTGTGCCCCACTAGCCCTTGTATTTTTGGAAAAAGTAAACAGGCAATTCACATCCACCCATTCCACTCCATTCAGTATTTTATAGGACTCTATCATATCCCCAGGGCTTTTTTTGAGGGGGTACTGAGTACTGGCACCTTTTCATTGTCTGCTAAAATTTCCCCATGGACCCCAAGTTTCAATGGAAGCACTTAGGCTCTACATACCAATTCTGTCTTGTCATAGATTCTGTGACTGGCTGCAGGGGACCTGGCTATTATGGGGTGGGTACCTCAGTGATCACCTCACCCCTGAAGGGTGGCCTAGCACCTTTTTTGCTAGAAAAAATGCACTGCGTATCCCCATCGGCTGTTTCTTCTCCTGGCTCTACTGATTTGGTTCTCAGCTAGCTGCTGTAAACCATTAGGATACTCCTCCACAAATTTTACTTGGCTATTGGATGTTTAGCACAGCTTAAACATCCGTCTGTATGAGCACTACTCATTAAAAAAGAAAATAAAAAGTACAGTAGGGGCACTTTTGAAGACAGCAGGTAATGACTCCTTCAATGTATACACTCCAGGGAATTATATACCAAAAAATAAAAAAAAAATAAAAATAATGCATGGCAAAATATGCAGGTACTTTAACATTTAACTCTCAGTCAGACCAAGCTTCCCAGTCTATCTGCTGGCCATGTGAACAGTGATGTTCAGCAGCACTGTAAACGGTAAAGTATTTTATGGTTGCCAGTAACCTCAGGATTTCTATCAATGTTTCTAGGTTGCCATATGACCACCAGGCTTCAGCTCTACTAGTCCTTAGCTTACGGTTGAGTTTCCAAACGTTAGATACAGATAATCAGTAAAGATAGCAGACGTAAATTTTAAAAACTGACATATTCCAATCACTGCATTATTACAAATTAACAAATAAAAATAAAACAAAAATTAAAAAATATACCAGCATTTTACATTTTTCAATTAGCTTTCAGAGGCCAAAACCTCCTTCCTCAGGTCAGGGCAGTATATTGCTGTTATGGAATCCTGTCCCCACCTGAGGAAGGAGAATTTGACCTCCAAATGTTAGTCAAAAATGTATTAACATTAGTCCAATAAAAAGATATCACCTTATTTCCATTTTCTATTTATATTTATTATCAAAAGCTACCACACTGCCTTATCCTAAACTAAAAATAAAGGGGTGGATATTCAAAATGATTTAAACAGCCAGGAGTGACTCCTGACCATTTAAATCACTTGGTCAGGACTAAGCAGGGATATTCAGTGGAGTAAGGCTGTTTACATCTATCCAGCCCTGTGAATAAATGCAAAAGATGCTTAAGTTTGAGGTGGATAATTCAGCAAAACTATTTGAATAAATAAGATTTTTTTGTAATTGTTTCACTTTTTTATGAACCATTTGACTTATTGTTTTCTTTTCCCTTCTTCTGCATGTTCTTCACCCCAAATAGTGAGGATTTCGTCAATTTCATAGTACTGAAACACTCATAGCCAGTCCCCTTAGTGATCTTCAATCTGCTCTAGGTAAAATTGCATTACTTATTTCACTAGTGCATCACTCTCTTCTTATCCGTCAATTTCAGAGTAGCAAAGTTTTGCAATGATTTGTATCATTTCTCAGCAAACGATCATTCACAGTTGTTACTCCAAATTCTATTTCTTCTCCGAAGTCTCTTCGTTATGGGGTACCACAGGACTTGGTCCTTGCCCCCTCCCCACCCGCCCATACCTGTTATTTAATATTGTCTTTTCTCCTTTGACGACACTTATTCAAGGTCTTCTTATGCGGATGACATTCTCCTTGTTCATTACATTGATCTTTTTACTCCTGATCTTTCTCCACTGCAACTGTCAGTGAATAAGATCACCAACTGGCTGGCTACTAACCTTCTTGCCCTTAACTGCTTTAAGACTACTGGAAGTTGGGTCTCTGAAGATTTTCCAGTTCCAATTTTGGCTCCACTGCTTGATGGCAAATCTCTCTCTCTTGTTTCCAATTTTAAAATATATCTTGAAATCATTTCTGGCAATAAACTTCTTTCAAGTCACAGGTTAATACATTCACAAAAAGTTGTTTTTATTCCACCAGACTCATTTTGATCATGTTACCCTCCCCCCTTCTGATACAGTAGCACTGGTTACCAATAGCTTACCGAATAAATTTCAAAATTCTTACATTAACTCACAAAATACTACAACTAAGACTTCCAGCTTATTTGTCTGTTATCATCATTCCATACACTCCCACGTGTCCTTCATTCCCGTGATGATCATCATTTACATACTCCTAAAATATCTTCAGCTCATCCTGAGTCAACATGCATTTCGGCCATGTTCTACCTGGCACATCTCTCTGAAACTCACTTCCAAAATACCTGTGCCTTGAGCTTTCTTTTCCTAAATTCAAGAATGCACTAAAAACTCAACTCTTCTTCTTTTGACCTAATTTTCATTTTTTAACTACCTGTTACTTTTGCATTTATCTGTACTATTGAAATTGTAGTTCTTTTCCTTTCTTTTCCTAATTGATTAAAAATGTCTACACTGCTTTACCATTTTATATGAAAAGCAGTATATTAAGTTAAAACCATAAACCATACTTGTACATTACTGGAGAGCCCAAGGGAGTTGTATTCTAATTAAATTTACTGTGCCTAATTATTTTTTTTAGCAGCTAGCACTTTCAGTTCATTATCAGGCTATTGTCTGGATGGCATGAGAATTTTGAGGACAGTGACGTGGAGGGGCATTTTCGAAAGAACCGTCCCAAGTTGCGATTTGGACGTCCTTGCAAAACAGCGAAATCCAGGGGCAGGGAAACCTGTATTTTCGAAACAAGATGGACATCCATCTTTCATTTCAAAGATACCATCAGAGACATCCAAATCCTTAAATTTGGACGTCCGTAGACATGAACGTTTCTCACTTTCGGCGATTTTCGAAACCAAAGACATCCATGTCAAAAACGTCCAAATGCAAGCCATTTGGGCATGGAAGGAGCCAGAATTTGTAGTGCACTGGTCCCCCTGACACACCAGGACACAAACTGGGCACCCTAGGGGGCACTGCAGTGGACTTCATAAAATGCTCCCAGGAACATAGCTCCCTTACCTTGTGTGCTGAGCCCCCCCCCCCCCAAACCCACAACTGTACACCACTACCATAGCCCTTACAGGTGAAGGGGGGCACCTATATATGAGTACAGTGGGTTTGTGGTGGGTTTTGGAGAGCTTGCTGTTTCCTCCACAAATGTAACAGGTGGGGGGGTATAGGCCTGTGTCCGCATGTCTGAAATGCACTGCAGTACCCATTAAAACTGCTCCTGGGACAGGCATGCGCTGTCATGGACCGGAGTATGACATCTGAGGCTGGCACAATATATTTTTAAAGATGTTTTTTGAGGGTGGGAGGGGGTTAGTGACCACTGGGGGAGGAACGGGAGGTCATCCCCAGGGCCGTGCCTAGGGTCTCTGGTGCCCCCTGCAGACTATCAGTTGGCACCCCCCCCCCCCCCCCCCCCCGGTGTGGCACAAGATGCAAAGGAAATAGGAGCTGAAAGATAGAGTGCATCTTTGTGGGATTGCTGAACAAATAGAGGGTTTACAACCACTTAGCTTTTTGTGCTTTCATGTTCACGAAATTAGTAATTAAATCTTTGATATCTAACTGGGCACATATATCATTCTCAATAGCAATCATGGCAAGGCTTACAAGCCTTTCTTGCAAAATACTTGATCGCAAATAATTTTTTATGATTTTTAACCGTGAAAATGATCGCTCACCACTTGCCACACTGACAGGAATTGTCAGCAATATTCTTAGAAACAAATTGCTATACATTGCAAAATAAGATAGCAGATGTAAATTCTCAAAGTGGACATATTCCAAACACTAAAATGAAAATAAAATGATCTTTTTCTACTTTTGTTGTCTGGTGACTTTCTTTTTCTGATCATGCTGGCCCAGTATCTGAATCTGCTGCTATCTGTCCTCTTAACTCCGTTTCCAGGGCTTCCTTTCCATTTATTTCTTTACTTTCCTCCTTTCTTCTTCATTTCTTGCTCTATATCCATAAGTAAAAGCTGGGTCCTCCGCAGACTTGACTGTCCAGTGGATCCAGCTTCTGCCTATTTTCTCCATCCATGTGCAGTTTTTCTCCTCTCTTCCTTTTTCCTCATCTCCTTCCTCTCTCTTCCCTCCCCTCCATCCATACCCAGCATTTCTTCTCTCCCCCTTCCCCTCCATCCATGTGCATCTCCTCCCTCTGTCTTCCCTTCCCTCCCCTCCAACCATGTCCAACAATTCTCCTCTCTCCCCTCCCCTCTATGTCCAGCAATTTGTCCTCTCTCCCTGGGCCCTTCCCTCCCATCCATGTCCATCCTTGTCCCTTTCTGTCCTTCCCTCCTCCATCCATATCCAGCAATTCTTCTCTCTCCCCTCCCCTCCATTTCCAGCAATTTCTCCTCTCCCTGGGCCCTGATGGATCATCTGCAGCTGGAAATAGCAAGACCTCACAATACTGCCAATTTGCAAGTTGAACCTCAGTGAATTATCACAATGAAAACCCAAGGTAATAATATCAACCTAAAGCAGAAGTAGTTTATGTTGCAGCATTGGCTTAGCTTTATGAGATAGCCACTGAAGAGTTTTCTTTATTTACAATCAAATTGTGTTCTTGAAACCAATCATCCAACATGATTAACTTATGATTGAAATCAGACATGATCTTCATAAAGATGACCAGCTGAATATCATCAGTAAAAAATTTAAAGCTGAAGTTGAGCTTTCTAATAGCCCAGCCAATGGTTCAAGGGAGAGATTAAAACTAATGACATTTCTATCAGATTACATCTCTTGATTCCAACATACAAAGTGCACATGTTTGGAAAGATAGGAATTAAACCAATTCTTATTCTACACAGCTGATCATGTAATCTAGAATGAGAGACAGTATCAAAAGCAGCACTCAAATCAAGGTGCACCCAGAGAACATCAAAACCCTGACCTGCCTTTACTAATACTTCATTTACTATGGATAACAAAAGAGATTTCGTACTGTGATAATACCTATATCCTGACTGATGACTATGCAAAAGTTGGTTCCTCTCCACAAAACCAGACAACTGGTCTAAAACACTTCTAGCACTTTAGGCAATAAAGACAAATTTGAAATACAACAAAGATTAGAATAACTGCTGTCTGCACTCTTTCCCTTCTTCAAGATTGGGGTAATAACTGCTTCTTTTAATTTGTTAGGAATTTGTTAGACAATTCCAAAGAAGGTTTTGAAGAGGACAATGAGGTTGTTGAAAATGGAGATAGTAGCAGGTAGGTGAGAGATAGTGGCACGTCTATCTTTCTATTGATCAAAGTTTGATCAAAAGAAAGATGGACGTGCTTCTCCTGGGAATCGGGATAACAGCACTGCAGCAGTGGCGAGGAACAGAGTGAGGGAGAGACAGAGCAGTACCAATCACCGAAATAATGGCAACCAGCAGCCTTGAACAGAATAGACGCGCGATGTCGCCAACCTGCTCAATGAGAGAAGGGCGCATGGATGGTAGCCGTACGTGCAGTGCACGGAACAAACACACGCCGCGCCGCTGGGAGGAAGCTCAAAAAAGGCCTGAAAAGTGGGCGCGTGCTGCGGGGGATGTGGCAATCACAGAGCAAGCGCGCGACGCATCCTGTCTTTTTACCTCCGACGGTCGCAGGCTCGCAGCAGCTGAGCAGCGTAAGTGAAAGTGCTGCCAACATCACGTCTCCAGTCTTCCCTTCGCGCCGAGCTGCGGTAAGCGGTGACAGCGAGGGTAGGCACCGCGGTGGCGCCCTCCAGAGGTTGGCGCCCCCTTTGCGGTGCTTACCCCGCTTACCGTGTTGGCACAGCCCTGGTCATCCCCAATTCTCTCCAGTGGTCATCTGGTCATTTCCGGCACCTTTTTGTGCCTTATTCATAATAAAAACAGGTCTGGGTGAAAACGTCCAAGTGTTCATCAGGGACGTCCTTGTTTTTTTCGATTAAGGGTGAAAGACGTCCAAGTGTTAGGCACGCCGAAGTCCTGCCTTCGCTACACCTCCGATATGCCCCCTTGAAATTTGGACGTCCTTGCGATGGACTGCAGTTGGAGACGTCCAAAATCGGCTTTCCATTATACTGATTTGGACGTTTCTGGGAGGACACCCATCTTCCGATTTATGTCGAAAGATGGATATTCTCCTCTTTCGAAAATGAGCCCGATAGTAACATAGTAGGCGACGGCAGAGAAAGACCTGTACGGTCCATCCAGTCTGCCCAACAAGATAATCGCATATGTGCTACTTTATATGTATACTTGACCTTGAATTTGTATCTGCCATTTTCAGGGCACAGACCGTAGAAATCTGCCCAGCACTAGCCCCGCCTCCCAACTACTAGCCCCACCTCCCAACCACCGGTGCTGCCATCCAATCTTTGCTAAGCTTCTGAGGATCCATTTCTTCCTTTATGTTTATCAAAGTAACAAGTGAGACTTGAACCCCTGACCACCTGCTTTGTAATGGGTGGATTCTATCTCTGAGCCACCAGTAGCCACAGACTCTAGAAATGATGCTGTGCATAGTGTATCCCTCAGCCCCGCCAATCTGACAGGTCCACTTCATAAGGATAATATTTATATATAGGACTATACAAAAATCCCACTCAAAGATGGAATAGAGTTATTTTTATTATAAGGATTTAGTTTACACCTTTTTCAGTACTGGTTCAAGACAAGCTACAACAGAGCAGGGGTCCCTGTGAGCATTTTTAGGGCATGGTATATATGCGCAGTTTCCAGAGGCTCAGCCAGTATCCAAGTGTCCCATAGAACTACAGCGGACCAAACTATACAATCAATGTGTGACATCTGTTCAAGGTACACTGCACTATAACATGACAAAACCAGATTACCCAGAAAGACAAAGAGTGGGAACAGAGTTAGGCTCTTCAAGACAGACCAGAGAAGCTGGATAAGGATAGTGAACTTTAATTAATGATGACTCAACAAGGTACCATGTTTTGGCACAAAGGGGGCCTTCTTCAGGAGACTTAGTATACGTGTCAAAAAAAATCTGGATCCTCAATATGTGAACTCTAAAAAGAGATGGTCTTTAAGGCGGCATACAGAAGCAGCAGCAGCATTCGTCACTACCCCAAAAGGTCTTTTTAAAGTTCACATATTGAGGATCCAGATTTTTTTTGACACGTATACCAAGACTCCTGAAGAAGGCACCCTGTGTGCCAAAACATGGTACCTTGTTGAGTCATCATTAATTAAAGTTCACAACCCTCATCCAGCATCTCTAGGCCATTTTGAAGAGCCTAACTCTGTTCCCACTCTTTGTCTTTCCATGCAACTCCTCATGGGATATCTGTGTACTTTCCACTCCTGTGTTTTTTTGTTAAAACCAGATTACCACCAAAGGAACACTGTAGTATAAAGATCACACTATAATCTGCCAAGTTCTGAACGTTACTATCCAGAGTGCTATCCCAGCGTTGCCAGATCACAGGAACACCACATTACAGGACAAATCCTACACAAAACCTCTTGAACACTGCAATGTGACAAATTCAACTGTAGAGCTATTGTACAAACAAAAAGGCAGGGCTTCGATAGAGATGCCTATGCACTGGCTCCCTGTCTTTTTAGCACCTCTATCGAAACCCTGCCTTCCTCTGTCCTTCCCTATATTTAAGTCCTATTGCATCATCTTGCACTCAATGCTCAGATATCTGAGTTGACAAGGCTCTACCCACAGGTCGCCTCATCTCAAATTCTCCATCCCCATATCCATTGGGTCTAGCTGCTGCTTGGGAGTGTGTTGGAAATTGTCCATGAAGCATCCAAACTACATGCTCCCCATGCCCCAAGAATTCCAAGCATGATCCATCCTAACCTGTGAGACTGAAGGCCAAAATGAGAGACTTTTCAGACAACGTGTATGATGTATAAATCTAGAAAGAAAGATTTAAGTGTTGTAGTGCATTGCACAGTATGTGATACTTTATAAATATACCTGAGTTTGATTTGTCCAAATGAAAGAAGCAATATAGAATGGTATTTGCATTTCTATAAAGTCTCTGAAAGGATGCAGATAGACTGGAGGCAGTATCAGGACAATTTCATAAAGAATTTGACCATGTAACCAACCTGTGTAAATTCTCCAGGCTAAAAATTACCTTCCATTTAGTGACTACAAATATGCAAATAAGTTTCATAGCTCTCACACATATACATACATAATAGATGGGAGACCAAGGTAGGGTTACCATATTTGCCGTGACAAAAAAAAAAAAAAAAAAGAGGACACAAAATAACATTCAACCTTGCCCCTGCCAAAACCCCAAGAAAGCCAGATTCCATAAGCAGTGAAAATACTGGTAAAGTAACAGAAATGTATTTTTTTCCATACTCTGCTAAATACAAAATGAAAAGATGTACATTTCATGAGCAAGTCCCCCTTTCTTTTTCCTCCCATTCATGAGCAGCATATCCCCCTCTCCTGTTTTCTCCATCTCCTTTTATATATTTCCCTCCCTCCCAATCTTTTTTCCAGCCTCCCTCCACCCACATTTTTTTACAGCTCCCTCCCTCCCTCCACCACCATCCCCTCCCCTTTCTTATTGTCCTTGCAGGGGTGAGTCCTTGAGACAGCCCATTGTATGGGCAAAAAATGCATGTCGGACGCTACTAACCCCTAGTCTGACACATCTAAAAAGATGAGTATGGATTAAATCAAAGCAATATAATTAATGTATAAGAATATATAGAATTGAATTTGGGAGTGTAATCGATGAAGAGGTGGGTGCTAGATAAGTACATAAGTACATAAGTAGTGCCATACTGGGAAAGACCAAAGGTCCATCTAGCCCAGCATCCTGTCACCGACAGTGGCCAATCCAGGTCAAGGGCACCTGGCACGCTCCCCAAACGTAAAAACATTCCAGACAAGTTATACCTAAAAATGCGGAATTTTTCCAAGTCCATTTAATAGCGGTCTATGGACTTGTCCTTTAGGAATCTATCTAACCCCTTTTTAAACTCCGTCAAGCTAACCGCCCGTACCACGTTCTCCGGCAACGAATTCCAGAGTCTAATTACACGTTGGGTGAAGAAAAATTTTCTCCGATTCGTTTTAAATTTACCACACTGTAGCTTCAACTCATGCCCTCTAGTCCTATTATTTTTGGATAGCGTGAACAGTCGCTTCACATCCACCCGATCCATTCCACTCATTATTTTATACACTTCTATTATATCTCCCCTCAGCCGTCTCTTCTCCAAGCTGAAAAGCCCTAGCCTTCTCAGCCTCTCTTCATAGGAAAGTCGTCCCATCCCCATTATCATTTTCGTCGCCCTTCGCTGTACCTTTTCCAATTCTACTATATCTTTTTTGAGATACGGAGACCAGTACTGAACACAATACTCCAGGTGCGGTCGCACCATGGAGCGATACAACGGCATTATAACATCCGCACACCTGGACTCCATACCCTTCCTAATAACACCCAACATTCTATTTGCTTTCCTAGCCGCAGCAGCACACTGAGCAGAAGGTTTCAGCGTATCATCGACGACGACACCCAGATCCCTTTCTTGATCCGTAACTCCTAACGCGGAACCTTGCAAGACGTAGCTATAATTCGGGTTCCTCTTACCCACATGCATCACTTTGCACTTGTCAACATTGAACTTCATCTGCCACTTGCACGCCCATTCTCCCAGTCTCGCAAGGTCCTCCATTACTATGTTCAATTTCTAGTAACGAGCACCGCTGAGGACACTATTAGTTAAGATATATATATATATATATATACAGTGGTGGAAATAAGTATTTGATCCCTTGCTGATTTTGTAAGTTTGCCCACTGACAAAGACATGAGCAGCCCATAATTGAAGGGTAGGTTATTGGTAACAGTGAGAGATAGCACATCACAAATTAAATCCGGAAAATCACATTGTGGAAAGTATATGAATTTATTTGCATTCTGCAGAGGGAAATAAGTATTTAATCCCTCTGGCAAACAAGACCTAATACTTGGTGGCAAAACCCTTGTTGGCAAGCACAGCGGTCAGACGTCTTCTGTAGTTGATGATGAGGTTTGCACACATGTCAGGAGGAATTTTGGTCCACTCCTCTTTGCAGATCATCTCTAAATCATTAAGAGTTCTGGGCTGTCGCTTGGCAACTCGCAGCTTCAGCTCCCTCCATAAGTTTTCAATGGGATTAAGGTCTGGTGACTGGCTAGGCCACTCCATGACCCTAATGTGCTTCTTCCTGAGCCACTCCTTTGTTGCCTTGGCTGTATGTTTTGGGTCATTGTCGTGCTGGAAGACCCAGCCACGACCCATTTTTAAGGCCCTGGCGGAGGGAAGGAGGTTGTCACTCAGAATTGTACGGTACATGGCCCCATCCATTCTCCCATTGATGCGGTGAAGTAGTCCTGTGCCCTTAGCAGAGAAACACCCCCAAAACATAACATTTCCACCTCCATGCTTGACAGTGGGGACGGTGTTCTTTGGGTCATAGGCAGCATTTCTCTTCCTCCAAACACGGCGAGTTGAGTTCATGCCAAAGAGCTCAATTTTTGTCTCATCTGACCACAGCACCTTCTCCCAATCACTCTCGGCATCATCCAGGTGTTCACTGGCAAACTTCAGACGGGCCGTCACATGTGCCTTCCGGAGCAGGGGGACCTTGCGGGCACTGCAGGATTGCAATCCGTTATGTCGTAATGTGTTACCAATGGTTTTCGTGGTGACAGTGGTCCCAGCTGCCTTGAGATCATTGACAAGTTCCCCCCTTGTAGTTGTAGGCTGATTTCTAACCTTCCTCATGATCAAGGATACCCCACGAGGTGAGATTTTGCGTGGAGCCCCAGATCTTTGTCGATTGACAGTCATTTTGTACTTCTTCCATTTTCTTACTATGGCACCAACAGTTGTCTCCTTCTCGCCCAGCGTCTTACTGATGGTTTTGTAGCCCATTCCAGCCTTGTGCAGGTGTATGATCTTGTCCCTGACATCCTTAGACAGCTCCTTGCTCTTGGCCATTTTGTAGAGGTTAGAGTCTGACTGATTCACTGAGTCTGTGGACAGGTGTCTTTCATACAGGTGACCATTGCCGACAGCTGTCTGTCATGCAGGTAACGAGTTGATTTGGAGCATCTACCTGGTCTGTAGGGGCCAGATCTCTTACTGGTTGGTGGGGGATCAAATACTTATTTCCCTCTGCAGAATGCAAATAAATTCATATACTTTCCACAATGTGATTTTCCGGATTTAATTTGTGATGTGCTATCTCTCACTGTTACCAATAACCTACCCTTCAATTATGGGCTGCTCATGTCTTTGTCAGTGGGCAAACTTACAAAATCAGCAAGGGATCAAATACTTATTTCCACCACTGTATATATAGATATAGATATATATATATACACACACACATACATGATATCCACACTATATATTAAGTGAACATTTTTGTGGAACAGGAAGTTGAGAAGTGATACTCAGGTCCATGACAGCAGTATGCAGGTCCCTGGAGCAGTTTTAGTCGGTGCACTGCACTTCAGGCAGGCGGACACAGGCCCATGCCCCCTTTCACCCATAAGGGGCTCACAGTGTGAGAGTGAGAGAGCCTTGAAATGAGTGTGACTTGGCACCACCTCAATGGATCTCTAAATTTCCATTTATTCTGAAACCCAGGACAGAATGCAGCGTCACAACTGAGCATGCAAATGTTTCCTCTCCTCTCCACCCTTGAATGCGTGTGCTGCACTTCTGAACCCAAAGTTCTGTAAATGTATGGGGCACATCTCAGCATAAACATTATGAAAACACACAGCAGCAGTTGCAACACTTAACCTTTGATATTACTGGCCTTGCTGGAGCTGAGCTGAATGAACCTTTTGTGATGTTTACTTTCAAACACATTCCACTGAAAATGGATCCATACTACTGCTCATATTAACACTTAGAGTATGATAACAGGTCAGGGGTAACTTACAGTAAATGAGAACCCTCTAAGTAAATTTAGGCCAGATTATAAGAAGAGATTTATGTTAATCAATTAGCATTTCATGTTTCCTGCAACATTTCAAAACAAAGGGACTGGGTTCTCTACTGTATCTAATGCTGATTTTTGGGGGAGTTCCTGCAAATTTTAAACACAACATCTTCTGTTGTATTTAATGAAATATTTTGGGGAGATTGTGCAGGGCCTCAGTGTGGTAGACATGCAGGCAGTGGTGTGCTGGTAAATTTTTAACAAGCTCTCTCTCCCCCCCCCCACCCCCACCCCCCAAAAAAAACCACCCATAGATATGTACTTAACATTATACATTCTATTAGTACAAATGATATATGCAGGCAGCAACCAATTTACAAATAATATTACAACATACAATATGCTTTACTGTAAATTCCAAATGGTCAATTGATTTTCACCATACTCTTGTATCTGTAGCCTATATTTGCTATTCATCCCAATCTGCTAATTCTTTATACAACAAATTTATTGACATTAAATCTGACAGATGATTTACTGTCAGACTATTTCTCACCCTATACCAATTACCCACTATTGGGAAACTGGAACAAGCTGGACAGTTACACATTCCTATAAGGACGCTACATGCCAGCAGAATTCTTCACCTCATTAACACATGCAGAACATGGACAGAAACTTAACTGATACAAAATACACAAAATAGGGGGCCACAAGAAATGTGCAGACAAAAACTGGAGACCCCCTCCCCCAAGAAAGCCAGATTATATTTGCAGTGAAAATACTGGTAAAATTAACAGAAATGCATTTTCTTCCATAATCCGCTAAATACAAAATTAGAAAACATACATATTTCAAAAAACGTAAATATACATGAGCATTAAAAAAAAAAAAGCAAACAACTATGAGCAGCATATCCCCCTTTCTTTTCCCCCCACCCATGAGCAGCATGCATGGCCCCCTCTATATGTTGCATTTCTCCCTTTTCCTTTCCCTTCATATAAGGCATGGCTCCCTCTCATCCGTGCAGCTTGCCCCCCTTCCCTTTCTCTCATCCATGCAGCTTGTCCTCTTCCCTTCCTCTCATTCACGCAGCTTGTCCTTTCCCTCTCATCCATGCAGCTTGTCCCCTTCCCTCCCTCTCATCCACACAGCTTGTCCTCTTCTTTCCCTCTCATCCATGCTGCTTGTCCTCTTCTCTCTCCCTCTCATCCACACAGCTTGTCCTCTTCTCTCTCCCTCTCATCCACACAGCTTGTCCTCTTCTTTCCATCTCATCCATGCAGCTTGTCCCCTTTACCTCCCTTTTATTCATGCAGCTTATCCCCTTCTAACCCACTCATCCATGTAGCTTGTCCTCTCCCTCATGCAGAAGTTTTTCAAACCCCCTCCTGCTCCCTGCTCCCACCTTACACAGCCCTCTGCTCTTACCTTACACAGCCGTGGTGGTCCAGTGGCCAGCTGGGGCAGGAGTGATCCTCATACGCTCCTGCTCATGCACTCGCCTCCATAATCCGTACTACTGAAAATGTCTGCCCCGAGTTCCCGCAGCAATCTCACGAGACTGCTGCAAGTTCCTGTGGGAATCTCGTGAGACTGCCATTGAAACAGCAGCCACTTTCAATACAGAGGAGATTGAAAACTGCATGGGCAGGAACGTATGAGATTGCTCCTGCCCCAGCTGATTACAGCAACAACCGGCTCAAATTGGACATAAATCAACAACTGGCTCACGTGAGCTGGTGCGAGCCAGCTCCAGCACACCACTGCATGCAGGGATGTTTTTCTAGCTTTCAAAAAGAGATTCAAACCTTCATTACTGAGGTGAGAGAAGTTTGGCCTATTTTGACGTCTCATGTCAGAAAGGGAAAGGGGATGGGATGGGATTTGATATACTGCCTTTCTGTGGTTACAAATCAAAGCAGTTTACATATTATATACAGATACTTATGTTGTATCTCGGGCAATAAATGGTTAAGTGACTTGCCCGATGTCACAAGGAGCTGCACTGGGAATTGAACCCAGTTCCCTGGTTCTCAGGCTGCTGCATTAATCATTAGGATACTCCTCCACAGACTATAAAGGTAGAGCAGGTAACTTGATCAGCTATCCTAACTGTCTGTTTCAAAAAGTGTACTGCTTCATAACATATGTTTTTCTCCACACAGAAATGCATTTCACTGCCTATTTTAAAGTTAGCAGATTTTTGATGAGTGAATCTGGGACACCTGCTCCCCCCCTTGTATCACTTTTGAGCTACGGCGAGATGGAGGAGGGGAAGAGGAGCATGGCTCCATGAAAACCTGTAATAACCAGTTGTAGTCTCAAAATATGTACAGGCTAATATTCAGTCAGTGGTGGTCAGCTGACTGCCACCAGCTAAGTATACCCGGATATTCAATGCTGCGCCTTATCACGACACTGGCAGGCCCAGAAGTTATGCAGATGCTGGATAATATTCATTCAGTGTCAGTAGAGACAGGACTTAGTTTTATGGCTAGTGTCTGCATATATTCCTGCTTTACCCTAACTTCACCCCCTGACCACCCCAGCATTGCCCAAATTGTATTGGGATAGTCAGAATTGATATTAACTGGGTAGTGCCACTGAATATCAGTGGACAGCCTGCTCAGCTGAATACTGACCCTGTAATTTCCAAATATCTAAAAGATGAAGGCTTTTATACTTAAATTTCATAAATACGCCCTTTGAAAATTAGGAAGCATTACCCTTAACCCCTTGCTTCAACTCCTCCTCTTCCTCCCCTCCCCCCAACGGCTAATACACAAATTCAGATCTGTCAGCTCTGCAGCTTTCTCCCTCTGCCCCTGGGACTCTGTCACCACCTCTCCTGCCAAAAAACCCCACAGATGGTAGCACCCTTGCTCACTCTTTCACATCCCCAACACTTATTCCCTCTCTCCTAGCCCCATTGCTCTCAACCTCCCCCTTATTCCCCCTTGCTCCTAATTTATTCTCCCTAATCTCCAGCAAAATGGAATTAAAGCAGCAGTGCTTTTAACCTGTGACTACCTGATTCCAATCTCTGCTGGTTTGAATACAATGTTAGCCCACACAGGCATGACAGGTCTTAACACCACAGGGCCCTACACAGATCAACCTTCATAGTTAAACTGGAAGAGGATGCAGGCAGTCACTCATATGCTCGTTCCTTTGCAGGTAGAGGTGATATTGTATTAAAACACTTGGATAATAACTGCAAGTCATTAGTGTGAAGTTCCGTATTCATGATGGTAAATCCAATAAGGAGATATACAGAAATGCAAGTCGTTTAAGTAAGAATTGAGAGGTGCAGATCAGCGCATCTCAAATTTCTACTGCTACTTAGTTCTATAGTACTAATAGACATATACAGCACTGTACACAAAATATGTGTGAGACAGTCCCTGCTCAGAGCTTATAATATACTCAAGACAGATAAACAGGACAAATAAGGGATTAGGGGGTTATTTGTTGTGAGTATAGCAGTTAAGACTTAAAAGCAGCCACAAACAGGTGGGCTTTTACCCTAGATTTGAATACAGCCAGAGACGGAGCTTGACATGCCAACTTGAAAACTATTCCAGGCATAGGGTGCGGCAAGATAAAAGGAAAAGGATCTGGAGTTGGCAGTGAAGAGGAAGGGTACAGATAAGAATGACTTTCCTGAGGAATAGAGTTCCCGCTACATATAGAAATTTCTTCCAGATCACTTCCTCCCCTCCTATGATTGGAGCTGCTTCTGGTCCTCAATTGCACTGTTCCCCCCCCATTGGCTGGATCCTACCTACAGTCTCTGCTGCTAGTTACAATGCACAGGCAGGGCAGACTCACTCACAAGTGGGGGTGGAAACTGGAGAACTGCATATGACTGATTAATTCAACTCTATAATCCTCTTCAATGCAACTAAGTTGCATTACAGTTTTCAACTACTGATATGTTGCTTTGTATCCAAAAGTGCGATCCGCCACGCACCCTGAAGGAGGTTTGAAACTCTGGCCATAGTCGGCCATAGCGTATGGACAACGCTGGGCATCGTGTTCAGATAAGTTCTGCTATAAAGAGATTTGTACGAGTTAAAATTTAATGGAGGTCTTTTGCCAATGATGATAGTGAATGCTCCTTGATATAGAAAGCTGGTCGCCATAATTATAAGGAGCCCATTTGAGGCTTTTTCCTCCATTGTATTAAGCAATTTATTTTGCTTAATAGCTGTTAAGAATGGAGTATGAAGTATGCAGCTAAAAGTTAAAATATAGTCGGTATATTTTGAAGAGGATTACAGAGTTGTATGTCACAGAAGTATCCTCTCTAGCTCATATTATGTTTAATTTGATTAATTGCCATCAAGTCAAAGTTGACTGCTGGCAACCATACAGATAGGATGTTTTGGAGAAAGTCAATCTTCTATTTGTGTGCAGAGCATTCACTGTTGTGGCAATTGAATCAATCCATCTTATTGCTGGTCTTCCATGCCCTCTATTTCCTTCAACGTTTCCTAGCACAACTGCCTTTTCGGGGACTCTGGCCATCGCATGAGGCCAAAATATGACCATTTCAGTCTAGTCATGTGACCTTCTAGTGAGAATTCAATGTTCTATCTTGATTGTAGCTTCTTGTCCAATGTGCAAATCAGAGCTGTGAAGTTCTTACACCAAACATTTTGTGGAAAAAATTCTACCTTAGAAATATATTTTAGTATAGGCTAGAATCCAGTATATATGACCACTTTCTGGATGTGAATTACCTTACTGTTTAACTATGAATAGAATAGTATACTGTTAAGTGACCTAGGTACCTTTAGGAAAGGAAAAACATTATAAGTCTTTTGTATCTCAATTAAGGGAGCAATTTATGACTTCAGTATATAATGGATAATCTGATGGTCAAGAGGTGAAGGAGACTAGCCCAGAGGCAATAAATTATATGCATGCAGTTATTGGTAAACTAACCTATGCTCCTGTAATAATGAATCTTTTTTATGTATTCCTTTAATCCTTTTGTGTTCAAGATGCCAAATTCCCTATATAAGGAACGGGCCTCGGTCCAGAATTTAGAACATACCTAGTTTGCCATTGAGAAACTTGTATGTCCTCATATATTGATATATATTAACAAACAATTGCTAAATTCAGCACAGGCTAGTGTTTTTTTTAATTAAAGTTCGACACTTTAACTCCAACTCCTCTATTTTTCTACTGCGACTCCAGCTCCTGATATTAGGCTTCACATTTTTTGTTCTATATATTATATATCTTTGTTCTGGATCTAAAATACTGGTAAATATAACTTACATTTAACAGTATTTTAGATTCAGGATGAAGTATAAAATAATAAACATTTACTATATATTATGTTTTAAGTTTTTATTTTGAAGCTGGAGTTGTGGCGTCGGTACATTTTTACCAACTCTAATTCCACCCCAAATTGCTTGTGATTCCACGACTAACTCCACAGCCCTGGTACAAATTCCACATTAGGGTGATCAGCTGTTCAGGTATACCCATTGTTTTAAGGATGCTCCTTAATTTGACATGGTCGATACAATCAAAAGGTCTTACCATAATTAATAAAACACATACAAACTCCCTTCTGATACTCTTTATAGCTTTTTCAATTATCTAGTGTGCATCAATGATGATATCTCTTGTTTCTCTTCCTTTCCCGAATCCTGCTTTGCATATCTGGTAGATCTATATATGAAAAATCTTCAGTAAATGTCGGCAGATAAAGGCCTGCACGGGCCATCCAGCCTACCCATCAAGTTGGCCAGAGTTTAATCCGACACTGTGCACAAGATCCAAGGTGTAAATTGCCTTGCACTGTTCTGTAACTGCTGCATTTCACTCCAAGTTTCTATGCTACAAAAGCTGAAATGCCTTTTTCCATAGCTATGCATTGGGCAATATTTTTTTGGGAGGGAGGGGGGTCTCATTTCTCTGGATCCCCTAGTCCGATTAGGCTAATGTTTGAACTAAGTGTGTGTTTTTACTGTTGTCGTCCCCCCCCCCCCCCCGAACCAAGTTTCACCACATTCCGTTAATATGTTATAGAAGTTGGAATTACTTCTTTCACAGAAATGCATTGGGACATATTTTGTGGGCGCTCATTTCTCTGGAACCCCTCATCTGATTTGGCCCATTTTCAAACTGTCTCACCCATGTTGCATCCTGATTAAAATCCAGTCTCCTCTTTCTAAACTCCACTAAATACGAGAACTGGAAAAAGTGGCCTAGTGGTTAGAACACCCATCTTGACATCCAGAGGTGACCAGTTCAAATCCCACTGCTGCTCCTTGTGATCTTGGACAAGTCACTTAACCCTGCATTGCCTCAGGTTTAAACTTAAATAGTGAGCCCTCCAGGTACAGAGAAATACCCGGGGTACCTGAATGTAACTCGCCTTGATCTACTACTGAAAAGGTGTAAGTAAAATCCAAATAAATAAACTCCGCTCCTCCTGCCCTCTCTATTAAAATTCTAGGAGTCACCTTTGATTTAAAGCTCACTTTCACTGTTTGGTCTATCCTCCCTTCTGCACTTCTTTGCAGTAGTCTCACGGGGACTACTGCAATTCCCTCTATGCCAGTATCCCTTTATACACCTTTAAAAAAAGGCCTCCAATTTATTCAGTCCACGGCTGTTAAACTACTTAACAACTCCCGTCATTTCAATCATGTTACCTCTATACTCCATTGTGAGCAATGGCTCCAATCACTGCCCATTTAAATACAAGATTCTTTTATTAGTTTACAAATCCCATCTCCCTTCAGCTCCAGCCTACCTCAATAACCTGCTTATCCCCTACAATGTCTTCATTCAGCTAATAACCTCCTCACACCCCCCTCTCTGTCCATCCTTCACCCCACATACTCACGTGATTCTGCTTTCAGATACCTAGGCCCCAAACTATGGAACAAGCTCCCTCTCCACACCAGAAATCCGCCCACTGTTACATCCTTCAAGAAACTGCTCAAAACCCATCTAGTCACAGAATCCTTCAGGTTCACCACTCCAAGATCCCTTCTATCCCTACTCCTTCCCCTCCCATCCCCCCTTATTTAACTTGTTAACCGCATGGATGCCTATTTCAGGCCCACTATGGTATAGCAAATAAATAAAGATTCAAAGTGATTCAAACTAGCCAGAAAAGGCTCCTGGCCAATTAAATTGACTGTTTGAGGCTAACTGATAATTTTCAGTGGCAATTAACCGGTTAGTGCCCAACTGAAAAATGGCTATTTTGGGGGCATTCCAGTGGCAGGGTCGGCACTCTAACCAGCCAGGTTAACCACATAAAAGCTAGTCCTGTCTTTATATGGTAACTCATAGCTGGTTAAGTGCTGAATATCAAATTAACTGGCTATGTGTTAGCTGTCTCCAAAACCCCAGAAATTCAATGCTGGTACCCGGACATGGCCCGGAATTGAATTTCCGGGTTTAATGCCACCAGCTGAACATTGGTCCCATTGTGTCTTTCTTCCCCCCTCATTCTAAATTTCATTCCATTCATTTTCAGTTTTGCTCCTAGAAGACAGATGGACAGACATTCAACACCTCTAGTATAACTGTTTCCTAATTTCATTGGGTTAGAAAGTTTTTTAAAACAATTGAAAAACTGAAATGCCATCGAGACAGCACAGACAGATTTGGGCTTCCATATTCTGCTTTTTTTTCTTTTTAGCGAAAAAACACTGGGTCCCCCTTGCTAGCAGCAGGACGTGGGTCTTGGTACTCCAAGCTTGCCAACATCATATTCTAGTAAGCAGTGGCGTAGCAAGGGCGGGGCGGTGGGGGCGGTCCATCCCGGGTGTCATCGGGTGGGGGGGATGCTCCGCTCCCGCTGCTCCGCCTTTAAAAATTTTTTTCTGAAGCATCGGAGAGTGGCAGGCAGCGCGCCTCGCGTCTGCCCTGCTAGTAAAGAAGATCTCGCTGATGTCGTCGCCCTTCCCACATTGAGTCCCGCCCCCTCTGAGGCAACTTCCTATTACCGCGAGGGCGGGCGGGACTCAGTGTGGGAAGGACGATGACGTCGACAAGATCTTGTTTACTAGCAGGGCAGACGCGAGGTGCGCTGCCTGCCCCTCTCCGGCGCTTCAAAAAAAAAATGTAAAGGCAGGACAGGGTAGGAGCAGCAGGAGAACGGATCTCAGCTGGGTCGGGGGGGGGGACTCAGAGGGGAGAAGGGGATTGGGGAGAGGTGGGGGAGCTCAGAGAGGGGAGAAGGGGATTGGGGAAGGGTGGGGGAGCTCAGAGGGGTGCATAACGGGGATTAGGGAGGGTGGGGAGCTCAGAGAGGGGAGAAGGGGATTGGGGAGGTGTGGGGGAGCTCAGAGGGGTGCTTAAAGGGGATTAGGGAGGGTGGGAGCAGGGGCGTATCTGCGCGGGGCCACAGGGGCCTGGGCCCCCGCAGATTTCGCCCTGGCCCCCCTCCCCGCCGTCAACCCTCCCCCGCTGCTTACTTTTGCTGGCGGGGGGCCCCAACCCCCGCCAGCCGAGGTCCGACCCACAATCTCCGTATTTCGTCTTCCTCCGTGGCCATGTGCTTCAAGGAAGTAACGCTGCAGTGCTGATTCGTTGAATCCAGTTCGGCGTCTGACAGTACTATACTGAATTGACCTGAGGAAGGAGGTTTTGGCCTCTGAAAGCTAAATGTATTAGTCCAATAAAATAATATTTGTTTTATTTCTATTTGTTAATTTGTAAAGTGGTGATTGGTATTTGTTAGTTTTTTCAAATTTACATCTGCTGTCTTTATATTTTGCACAGTACTAGAGGACATTTTCTGTTTCTGTGGTGTTGCATTGTATGCAGAGTCTGGCATCGGGGGTTCAGTTTAATTTTTGTCTAAATAGAAAGTTTATGATTAGTGGATTAGGGTGTATCTGTATTTGTGAAAAAGACATGGCTTTCGGTTGGCATTGACTGTGCAGGATCGACGATCTGTACTAAGCTGTATGTTTTCGTTTTACAATAGGTGAATTGATGTTCTAGTGCTCACTGTAGTGTTTAAGATGCTTTCCTTTTCCTTGTGTGACTCGTACAAATTACTGCTTATGGTATGGTAGAATTGCTCTATAGGTCCTGAGTGTTTTGTATTCTTGGTATGCCTAGTACTGGATTTCGGGGGGGGGGGGGGGTGTTAAAAAATGACTGGCCCCGGGTGTCAACTACCCTACTACGCCACTGCTAGTAAGCAATATCCTCTGTGTACATTTAAAAAAGCAGTGGAAGAGATACTCGCAGCTCACAATAAAGTATGTTATTAAATAGCAGCAATTACTCAGTGAAACAGGAAATTAATTCACTTCTGAAAGTCTTTCCCTTCATTAATATCTATGAGAGATGCAAGACTGGCCACAATGAACTAATAATAATTTGGGTGTTACTCACCTTTCCAAATAATGCATAAAGCAGCTCAAAGTATTATTAGTCAGGTACAATAAGTTCCTGTCCCAAAGAGCTTATACTCTAAGTGGGTTAGCTGAGGCAACAGGAGATAAAGTGACTTGCCCAAGATCATAAGGAGTGTCTAGAGATGGAATGAAATAGTTTGATCATGAATTCAGGCTCTGCCAGTTATCTGGAAACCTACTCATGAACTGAGTTTTGGTAAATGTCATTCCAAAAAAATTTTCAAAGTAAATGACACGGGGAAAATATGTGCTATAAATAAGTCCTTCCACAACAGACCAGACCAGCATCCAGAGGGGGGTATTAGGGCATGGGCAAGAGATGACCAGAGCTTGAGTTAAGTTTGTAGTGACAGCATATAAGAGCGACTGAGCTAGGCAGACTGGAATAGGATGATGAGCTGTCCTTACTGTCCCTCATTTTAGGGAAGGTGTTAGAATGTTTCTACATTTTGAAGTAAAAACAACCTTGAAATCTAGAGAACAAGGAAGCACTTTTCTGAACATTAGTCAATGCCACATATTTGTTTTTGGAAGTTTTTACACTTTTTTTTCCCCAAAGCAAACTGCTTCCATGTTCAGGTTAACAGAAGCCTTGTTCTCTGCTTTTGAGTACATTTTCCTCACAGCTCAGTACAACCCTGGATGTCCAAACTAAACAAAGGACCCTCCTTTGCTGGTACACATTGCTACAGCAACAGTGATACAGATCTTACTGGGCCTCTTTCCATCAGAAGATCATTAAAAGTAATACTACAGTGACTAAGCAGTGCTGCCCTCACCACTATAGAGAGGGCCAAAGGATAGCAGGAAACACTTTTTGAATAAAGCAACAAAGACATAGAACTGGATTTGTGATCTGGTTAGTTTTCTTGTTGGTACTGCACTAAATTTATTGTTACAAACTACAGGAGATTCTGACAGCCTGGACTCTGCCTCACGAGATGAAACATCTCAGCACTAAATGAACGTCACTGGTATTATGGATCTAAATCAGAACACGGGCATCTAGAATCTGATACGATGCTTTCACAGAGCTGCTGTGAGGTCAGACTATCCTTATTTCCAAACTCTGTACCTAAGACTCACATCTAGGCCCGGGTTTCAGGCATAACCATAATACATCAATTTGATTCCTAGAACAAACGTAGACAGATACATGTACTGAATATCCATTGACAAGGTGTAGAAAACCACTGAACCAGCCTTGGTTGGGGATCTGGAGGACTGAGTTTTGAAACCACTCTCCTACAAGCAACAACATTAACGTCCAGTAACCAAAGGCTCTCAGGAGGTTATGACAGAATCCTAGTCATCTCTCAATGCAATATGATGGCCTACCCTGCAGTGCAAAGTCTGAACAGAACTGGACTTTGCTTTGGTCTTTACAGAGGAAGACGTGGGAGAGATACCAGTGCCAGAAATGGTATTCTATGCTGACGAGTCAGAGAAACAAACAAATCTCTGTAAAATCGGGAAGATGTAATGCGACAATTTGACAAATTGAAGAGTAGCACATCACCTGGACATCCCAACTAACAGAATTGAAAAATGAACTTACAGAGCTATTGTTAGTAATATGTAATTTATCTTTAAAATCAAGCATGGTACTGGAAGATTGGAGGGTGGCCAATGTAACGCAGATTTTTAAAAAGGGTTCCAGAGGAGATCCGGGAGATTACACAAACAAAACTGACTGAGTTATGGAGATGACAGGATCACCACCTCACTACATAAAAAACAATATAAAATGCCAAACCATAATTTCAGCAGCTTCATAAAACTGTGGTGATGTCACCAGCTGCTGTCAATTAATACACACACACTTGTGCTTCTTATTGTACTTCTATCCACCATGCTTTGCAGATATGCTAAACAATTATTATCCCCCAGTTACAAATCGGTGTTTATTTTTAATGTTTAGACAGGGGCGTAAGCCAGACAACAGATTTTGGGTGGGCCTAGGGAAGAAGTGGGTGGGAACCAATTGTTCTCCCCCCCCCCCCCCCCACCCAAAAAATAGCTGGTGGGAAAATGCTTCTTTCCACCTTGGCAGTCTGCAGCAGGCATGCGCTGAAAACTGAACATATGCAGGTGCCAGTATCATGGAGAGTATCGTTTTCGTTACCATCTGGAGGAAGTCTTCAGCTGGCCGAGCTTGGGATCCCACAGCAACTACTAAACGTGTGCTACTGTTGGGTGGGCCTGAGCCCTAAGTGGGTGGGCCACAGCCCACCCAGGCCCACCTGTGGCTACACCACTGGTTTAGCAGATGATGTCATCTGACCAGGGAAAGGCTAAATTGGTCCAAGTTCTTCCCCTATCCATTTTAGTCTTGCTCATCTCTGAAATGCACAGGTCCAAAGGGCAACAAGGGCAAAATGCCTGTACTGTCAGTCTTTGATAACTTGGAGCCATCCATCCATTAAACCCTAGTGTAGGTTCCCCTGAAAACAGAGAATGAGTGCAGGCCAGTTCTGGATTTTGTCACCCTAATGTGCAACAGAACTTCTAGTCCAACTTTTTCTATATGCAGTAAAAATTATTGGTACCACTATGTATCAGGAAGAGGTACCGTACAGTCTTCACTCCAGAAACAGTCACGTGGCAGCCTGTCTGACAATGATATCCCTCTGTTCTCAGCACAGGACCTGGAACTCCGATGGTGATGGCAGATGTGAAGGGATCGTCAGAGGTAGACTTGCTTGAGAGAATTTTCTCTCATAAGTAGGAAGTAGGTTTCATACCCAGTTCTTCACTGGTCCCAATGCTTAATAAGATTTTTTTTTTTGTTACATTTGTACCCCACACTTTCCCACTCATGGCAGACTCAATGCGGCTTACATCTTTCTTTTTTTGTTTTGTTATATTTTCTATATTTTATTCTTACTCTTAAACGGAATGTTGTACTTATCTTGGGCAAGTGGAGATTCTGTGCACTGTATTGCTCAGTCTCTTGTTCTTTCGTTGTAGGGGAGATTATTGTGCCAACACATGTTTGACCAAGCTGTATCAAGGCTTCCCTTCACTAAATGCTGACTTCTCGTCCTGCTGCTGCATTTAAAATAGCCACGGTGTCTGTCCCCCCCACTTCTCTGTCCAGTTTACTTCTTACCTCTTTCTAACCCTCAGAACCAAAGAATCTGCTGAACCTCTGTAATAGAGAAATTACCTCCCATTTACAGGAAAGACTTGATTCTACTGCAGCAATCCCCCTATCCCATGCAGTTCTTTCTCTAGTCAGCCCCCTTTTTTCTCCACTGCTCAGTCTCATATCCAGAACATTTTCTCTTTCTGCCCTGTATCTCTGAAGTTCCTCTCTCTTGAAGTATCTGAAGACCAACTCTCTCTCAACCTTCAGTCCTTGGGAAGGGGCACTGCTCTACAGACCTTTTCCGTTACTAAGCTCCTCCCTCCCACCGAGATCCAGTGCCTCAAACTTGCTCACATCACACCTGTATTCTGTCTACAAAGCCAATAAGCCTTTGCACATTGTAACTGTAAGACATATTAAAATACTCACTGTATCCTTTCTGGTTTTGGTTTACTGATACCATAATTAAGGGCAATTTCAAAATTTAAATCAAACTTGTCAGCATGGAAATTGATCCATCTAGCCCTGAAACACATTCAGGCCAGTACTTACCTCATGTTTATTCACACTTTAACAAACCAGCTGGGCCTTAAACAAAGCAGCTACACTCTCCAGGAAAATATCAGCTCATAGGCTGCATAACCCCTCTCCAAAACCCAATAAAACCTACAGTCTTTAAGCAAACCTGAATATTTTGAAATAAGTCTGCTTTGACCTTCCCATATAAGCCGATTATTGAGGACATAAAGGTAAAATTCTGACCCAGAGCTGTGAAATGCCCACATCCAATCCTGTCGTGGGCTCTGTGGTGTGGCTTTTTTGCTACAGGCTAAGCAAAAACACACCTTTTTTTTTATGTCACTGCTCTGAGTACCTCAAGAGAACATCAAATCAAATCAATCCTTGTATACCACTAATATTGGTTTACATTCTAGGTGAGACAAAAGCCGATAACGTTAGTGTGAGGTATGAGAACAATTAACAACACTCATACAGCTTGGCAGTTACCAGGGCAAATGTGATGAGGAGAGCCAATGCCTTCAGCCTAGTTTCCTAATCATACTATAAATGACTCAGTGACTCACCTCTGGTTCTGCTGGAATAACGACATATCATTGCCTTTACTTAGAACCTCTGACAATCACCGTGCTACTGCACATTTGGTGGCTTAAACCAGTGTAAGAACAGCAGTTCTGCTTTGCAGGTTCTCTCCATCTATCCCCTTCCCCCAGATCCCCTCTTGGGATCCCTAGGTAAAGTCTGACAATCACAACCATAACAAGGCATTTTTGCATCCAGGGCATGCAAGACATTTGTGCTCTTGTCCCACCCTGAACCCACTTTCTCCCTACACCCTACCCTCTCCACTCCGATTACCAGTTCTGTTTTTCTCTCTCCTCCTGCTTCTTCCCACACCACGTTTGGAGGTGCCTGGCTTGTCGTCCACTGCTAGGCCTCACTTACATTTCAATCATTTTTACACCACCCAAGGGCATTACACCCTGGACAACTGTCCCTATCACCCAGTTCTGGAAAAATGTTACCTACCCTTTTCTAAACAAGATAATTTAACATATTAGAACAAGTGACAGTTCTTCGGCAGGTCCATACTGGTGCACTGAAGAAGCAATCACATCAGGGTTCGACTGCACTAGCATTTCCATCTGGCTTGGTACAGTGGAGATGAACAGCTTGCAATACGCTGGCCCCTTCATCTACGAGAATTTCTGTCACCCCCAGTGTCCGAGTGCTAAATAAAAGAGTGTCTTTTTGTACATGCGAGTCTAAATGCTGGCAGTGTGTATTTGAGCACCTCTTCAAGCATATAGAAAAGGTACAATGAACAGAGGAAGGTAGCAGGAACCAGAGCAACAAATCAGAAGACATCAAAGTAAAAACTGGCTCAAGAAGCAGAAATCTAGTAACATTCAATTCCAACACTGGGCTTCACGGAGTTGCGAGAGGATGGGAGATCAGACAGTGCTCTTTAGTGGAAATTATTGTGTATGTTTTTTTGTTACCCACCTAGTAGGTAGAATAGTGTGGGGTATACATTTTTTTCAATAAATACATTCCCTTTGTTTGATTAGGTGAAGAACACAAGGCAATTACCGAATGGACATTTGCTCATTATTTGCAAGCAGGGCACTATGAAGAAAGGCTGGAGGAACTACACAAGTTAAAAAGATAGATGAGAATTTGTGTCCCTCCCACAGAAGTGTAATAAATTGATCGATGGGTAATTGGGACAAGAAGACATTTTTAAGGGCATCAACCCAAGTGTGATTAAGGGACCTAGGTATTGAGGTCACATAAGAGCTAGCAATTGTATGGAAAAAAGGGAGCAGACTTGCAGGAAACACTATTTAAAATATGTTGTCTATTAAAATGTTTTATTGGATACTGTGTTGACATTGTAATGTGGCATACTATAACATACCTTGTATTGTTATTTGAATATTTTTTACTGCTGTAATTGTCTTTTGCCTTTGTTTGCCTTATTCTTGCTGTATACCACCTCGAGTGAATTCCTTCGTGGTAAATAAATAAATAAAATAATACATAGCACATATTACCAGGGTGAAAGGTTTTCAGGTGAAGCTCAGAGGAGGCTACCTGCTTAAAATGCAAAAGGCAAGGTGGGGGGGGGGGGGGGGCACCTAGATACATTCTTTCATAGGAGATCTAAACACAGGTGATTGCAACAATTGAACAGGCTTTGAGAAGGGAGTTAGAATATACATATAGGCTGTTTTTGTTAGAGAATTGCAAAGTTGTGTTTGGGGGGGGGTGGGGGGAAATAAACCTTCATGGGCGGTAAAGTAGTTTGTGCTAACTACCCTATTACTGGTACACAAAGAGGCTCATTTTCATGATCAGAAGTCCAGCGCTGTATGGAACAGCGCCGGAAAAATAACACCGCAACAGCACGGCAAAACAACTTGCTAATGCTCAATGCTAATGGTATGCAAATAAAAGCGTGCTGCTAGTGTTGAGCATTAGGAAGTTAAGGGGGGGATGATTGTGCCTGGGGAATGCACAGAAGAGCTCTGTCACACGGCATGCGCAGAAAAGCTCTCTGCCATCAGAACCTAGCTGGTGGGATACTCCCATCTCATCGTGTTGCTTCTCCTTCCTATACTCACCATAACTGGAAGAAAACGGAAGCATACAAGCTCCTCAACTCCACTCAGTGGGCCCTGCACTTGATTGGCACCGCCAAACTGGTCATGACCCACAAATGTTTGCCATGGATTCCTCCAACCCTCACCCTTGGTGGAACGGAGCTTTAAGCAGCGGGCCTGCATTTGAAAAGGTTTGAGAACAGGCTGGTGTTCAGCTGTTGGCTCTTAGATGGGAAGGGGGTGGTCTCAGAGCAGTCTTCTGCTGTCATGTACTGGAGAGCAAGTCAGTTGGCACCCTAGCACATGCTCCCTGATGGCATTATTTTTGCAGCGGTAAGGCAGCTTTTTTCTTGTGCACTGTTCTCTGAGCACTGGGAGTGAATAGGAAATGACCTCATTTGACTATCTTAGCATGCTATTTGCTCTATCCTTTGGTGCGCTTATTGTTTCCTACGCTGGAGCCCTCGGAACATTCTGCACTAGCAAACACGGGTGCTAGTCTGGTGCTAATGGCATCTAGAACCCACATTTGCTTCTGAGCAGCAGGGCCTATGTGCTTTGAAAATGAGCACCAAAGTGATCTTGCAATGGTGGGTGGGGGATGACGCTCCCATCCCCACCCCATATAGCCAGTGGTTTTGCAGAATGGAAGAAAGGCTTTATTTAAAATGTGAGCACAGAAATCAAATAGAAAACCAAAAGCGGTGCACTATAGCAGGTTATGGTTCAAGTTCTGGAAAGAGTATGCCGTACAAGGGGTGAGAAGCAAAGAAAAATGGTGATAATGCTTTTGGGATAGAATGACTTGTGGGAAGCAATCAGGAATCTTGGGGGTGGGGGCAGATGTGGAATGGATACAGCAGATGTAAGGGGTAAGTGAATGAATGAATGGTGGGGAGGGAAGCAAAAGAGGGTAAAACATGGCACAGAGAACAGATATAATTTCCTCTGGGTAAGAGTCATACCAAGGGAGATGTTTTATTTGATCATTTCCTTCCCTCTAATTCTATATAAAATGCGCCATAAACCAGGGGGTGCTAAAATGGGGATAAATGGCAGTTACGCTGTAACCACACTTAAGTGCTATTCTCTAAGGTAGTGCATAACTGCAAGGGGGTTGTGCCTTCGAGGGGGGGGGGGGGCATGAGCAGGTCACACACTTACAAGGAAAATATAGGATGTGCAAAAAATGCCAATGTTTAAACGCTTTCCTTAGGCAAAGTTTCTTATATAGATGAAGGGCGCAAGAATTTAATAACATATAACGCTCAGCTTCAGATATACCTTTTAAAATTCATATATCATTGGTCTGGTAGATTAAGACCCTTTAATTAGATCATCAGATCCGCACATCTACCTCTGTTATGGCTAGAATGAGCCAAGCATGTCTCGGAGGTAGTGACATAATGCTCATCGATCTTCTAATCCTATTTTTCTATGTTTTTCTAATTTTTTTCAATAACTTAAATATGTTAAAATGTTTAAACGCTAACATTTTCACCTGCCTTTTATACTGCATAAGTGCCAGAGCTCTATTCAATAATGGAATCTGAGCGCCCTGATTTTGTTATAAAATGCTCTCTCAGTGCACAGACTTTGGTCCCCTTTATTGAATTCTCAGCTCTGTGTATATAGTATCTAATTGAGGAATGCAACTGGCAAAATATGACTTCTTGTTATCTCTTATTTCTTGCTGTGGAATAAGTAAAGAGGAAAATCTGATAAAGAAGAAGAAAGCACATCTGGAGGGGTTTATATTGAGAAAAGGGACAATTACCCGTCTAGTCAACGTGACCTAGGAGTGACAGATAGAACACTGCAAAGGAGGCAACCCAAACAATACCCAGTCCTCTCTCAACTGGAAATTTAACCTTTGCTACAGCAGCAGACTGACCATTCGGGCAACCGGGAAGTGCCTGAGGGCCCAGAGGCTCTGCCTGGTTGCCCTTGCCCACCGCTGCCACCGCACACTACAGTTGCCCTGGTGGTCTAGTGGCCACCGCTGCACACTACAGCCGCCCTGGTGAAGTGACGATTCTCCCCACCGCTGCCCGTGTCCTATGCCAGCTCCGCAGTTTCAAATGGTGGCCACAAACTGTCGCAAGACTTCGCAGATGCCATTTTAAATTGTGGAGCCGCTGCGGACAGCAGCAGCAGTGGCACGCTTAGCTGCCGCATGGAAGAAGGTGGGAAAGGGGAGTCAGAGGGACATGCTGGGCATGAGGAGGGCAGAAGAGAAGATTGGAGAACATGCTGGACATGGAAGGTAAAGGTTGCGGGGCTGCGGTAGCGCGTGGGGAGGGGTGGCGGTACCGCATGGGGCAGTGATAGCATGTGCGGGGGAGGGGGCCCAGAATACTCTCAGTCTGGCCCTCCTTTGCTACTACTACTACAGGATCCATATTAAGATGACAAGGCTCAGTCATACCTGGGGTTTACTCCGTGCAGGGCCGCCAAGAGACTGGGCCAGGCCCGCTGCCCCTCCCCCCCCCGAGGTCGTCGTCCCCCCTCTCCACCCGCCCCCCTCCGTCCACCACCGGGCTCTCCTGAATTCAAATCATAGCGCCTCACCTCGACCTCGCTCCATGTGAGAGAAGCACAGCAGCAGCAGTCTGCAGATCGCCTCCCTTCAGGCCTTTCCTCCCTGTGTCCCGCCCTCGTGCAAGTTATGTCAGATGAGGGCGGGACACAGGGAGGGAAGGCCCGAAGGGAGGCGATCTGCAGACTGCCGCTGCTGCGCTTCTCTCACACGGAGCGAGGTCGAGGTGAGGCACTATGATTTGAATTCAGGGGGGCCCAGCCTCATGGTGGGTGGAGGGAACTGCGGTGCCGGGCCCCCCTTGGAGGCCCAGGCCCGGGGAATTTTGTCCCCCCTGCCCCCACCCCACTCTCAGCGGCCCTGACTCCCTGTACTGAAAAATTTTGCTATTCTTAGATTAGATAAAACAGTTTAGTGGCACTGAACTGGACAGAAACTGCAGTTCACAAGGGCCAAAAACTCCAGAATAAAGCAACTAAGAGATAAGTAATTTGTGACTGGTAATCTTATCTCTATTACCAGTCACAAAGGACAGCAAGGCAATATCTTTTCAGGATCAGATCACTTCCTCAATGGGAAAATTCAGACCTACCCAGACTTGGAGATTTAATATCAATCCTGTCACCTTCTGATTGCCTTGCAAACACATCTGCCCTCCTTCCTTTCCCCCTTCCCACCACCACTGTCATGTAATCTATAATTCACAGCTACATTCAGGCAGGATCTGCTCTTGTTTTAAGCTGAGGAAGGGGATGGCACATCCTGAAGGCTAGTCAGGAAAATGTATTATCTTCATTCAATAAAGGGGTATTAAAAGTCAACTTCACTTTGGACCCATAACATCAATGGGCTTGCACAAGTTCAATAAACAAATAAAATTTATTCCCATGCTGTTCTTTGAGAAGCTGGATCTATGGAGGAAAGCGGAACTGGCTCAAATGGGTGGATTGTAAACAGAGGCAACGGGAGTCCCCTCCCTGCCGGCTCTCTTATCTGGCCTCCTTCAATGGCCTGTCCCATTCTTAATTAAACAAAAGCCAGCAAAAGGGGGGGGGGGGGAGTGACTAGAGCCACAGGGGTTATATATAAAGTGGGACTGAGTTTCTATGACTGTGCTTATTTACTTTGAGAAGAATTCTGTTTTTAGCTGAATTGTTCTGACAAACATTCGCTTATTATTCCAGCTTCTGGACAGTAATGTGCACTTCTGCAAAACAGGCTGTTCTATAGAGGCAAAACTAATTTGGGAGTGATACAGCATGTTATAGCAACACAGCATCTCAAAACCATGTATTGCTTGAGAAAGGCAACATTATTGTAACACTGTGTATGCTGGTATTTCTCAAGTTCAGCTTCAATGCCTTCACCCTTCAAAATTCAGCAATACGTTGATTATTTCAGGCTAAGAAATATGATCATACCACCCCTCTTTTCCTGCAGTTACACTGGTTGCCCATAAAGTTCCAAATTTGCTTCCAAATCCTAACTGTCACTCACAAGGTGCTGCACACAGGATCTCCTCTCTACGTTTCTTCACTGGTTATTCCATATACCTAAAATCGCTCATTCCGTTCCTTAGATGTTCATCGACTGCTTCTGCCACCATTGAAATCTGCACATTACGAAGCCACTAGATTTTCAGCATCCTACTATTTGGCACCAAGTCTTTGGAATAATCTTCCCTCTAATGTTACAGCAAAACTTTCCTTGGCAAGATTTAAATCATTATTAAAATCCCACTTTTTCCAGCAGGCATTTGATTTGCCTAGGACCCAGAATCCGCTGCTTTCAGCCTGTGCAAATTCTCAGAGCTGTACCCCCCACCTTTTCTTTTTTTTTTTCCTCCTCTCTGAACTGACATGCTTATATATATTTTCAAAGCACTTAGCCTTCCAAAGTTCCATAGGTTTCTATGGAACTTTGGAAGGCTAAGTGCTTTGAAAATATGCCTCGTGTTACTGTCTTAACTAGAGTTCCTTTTCATTTTACCTAAATTTTAATGTTTGTAAAGTGCTTTGATCTTTTGGTTAGTAAAAAGGCAGCATATCAATTCTACAATAAAAAAACACAAACATTATCACACCAAGGTCCAAGGAGATACCTGTGGCTGGCTGTCCACATTCCCAGAGAGTCAGTGGCAGAACTGGGATTAGAAAAAAAGATACAGCAGGGAGCAATCCACCAACTCAAGGTCATGAAGCAATGGATGTTCTCACCATGAAATAAAAAAGCTTTCTTCATTTAAACAGTATAGAGGTGACAAGTGCAAAAGGCATTTTTACAAATGGAAGTGCGCATCCCTTATTCTAAAACTGCACACAAGGAAAAAAAGGCAGGGGGATTTTAGAATAAAGCCAAAAGAGAAAGTAACTGATGAAAGGAAACTGCTGCCCCATGCATTCTGATTTTCCAACTACACTGCAAAGCTGTCATGGCAGTGAACAAATAAACCTGACAGGGCAGTGAGTGCAGGATGAGCTGGGTGACAGGCAGACCTCAGGTTCCAGGGATGAAGGGTGGGTGTAATGGGGATCAGACAGGATGAATTTCAACTACAAAACTGGTTCTCTCTGCACTCAGCAGGGTGCTTTGCTAATTTCTCTGTTTGCTTTAGTGAATTTCTGCCCCTATACACCCTTACAATACAGGACATCCCCTTGGTAAAAACCATACTTAAACACTACCATGTTTAAAAAACTAACCAATGCATGAGCGCAATGCTTACAAAACACCCAGCATAGTTTAAGATGTGGGAGCTGCGAGAAGGCGATTTGGGGAGAGAACAGAAGTATAGGGTCCATCAGCAGGGAAGCAGTATAAATAAATTCCATTTGTGACCCCAAATAGCGCACTAGCAATTCTAGAGACAAAAGACAAATACTAAATGTGCCAAAGAGCTAGTGAGGTGAGAAGCAGAACACCCTCGAATGCATGGACTGAATGAAACTGAAGCTGGCAGATCTTCTATCCAGCAGCCTTCAAGGAGGATAGAATGAACTGGGGAAGGGGGGGCAGGGAAGTGGGAGAGTGCCATTCTGCCAGTGTTAGAGGACACCTTACACCCTAGGCCAGTGACAGAATCAGTGCTGACATTTGGTTGGCTGAAACTATTAGCCAGCAGGGAATGGAAAATTTGGGGCTGTTTTTCTGCTTTTTTATGCAATGTAATTCCACCTGACTTGGGTGCTTCTTTTCCTTGATTGTAATCCGCAGTGAATCCAGTGGAGTTATTGCGGAATATAAGTCACCCACAGCATAGCATAGCATCCAGAATCTTCGGCATTGCACCTGAGGAGCTCAATGAAGGTAGAGAGGGCTCTCTAAAGAATCAGGTTACACCAGAACTGCCAATTTACTAGCTCAAGGCTGAAATCTGGTGTCCTGAGCTTTCATTTCAGTACTTTTACTGTAATCCAGTCATTGTAGCCCTGTAAAAATAGATCTTAAACCCAGTCACCAGGGGTCACCACTGAGTAACGACTGTGACATCCCCTGATTTTCTCTACTGAGAATGTCTGTAATAACCCCACACCATAGATGATTTGGGGATTGAAAAACCTGTGCCAGCAAGCATAGGTTCCTCTTCACGGCAATGTGCAACAATGGTACTGAGCCCAGAAGGACATCCTACCGTGTTTCCCCGAAAATAAGACACTGTCTTATATTTAGTTTTGCCCCCCAAAATGTGCTAGGTCTTATTTTCAGGGGCTGTCTTATTTTTCGGGGAAACATTGGGGTTGGATCGGGGTTGGCCCGCCCGCACTCAGTCGCTCCCAGAACTAACCTTAAACGCCTCCTTTCACCTTCGCAGCAAGCAGCAGCAGGGCAGGCCACTCCTTCCTTCCATGTCCCGCCCTTGCCTGACATAACGTCCGCGAGGGCAGGGAAGGAAGGAGAGGTCTGCCCTGCTGCTGCTTGCTGCGAAGGTGAAAGGAGGCATTTAAGGTTAGTTCTGGGAGCGACGGTGGGTGGGTGGGTGGGTGGGGGGGGGGGGGCCCGGCGACCTCGAGTTGGGGGGCGGCCTTGTCCGACTCTCGGCGGCCCTGCTTTCAAACAAAAATTTGCTAGGTCTTACTTTCGGGGGAGGCCTTATATCTACCAATTCAGGAAAACCTCTACTAGGTCTTATTTTCGGGGGATGTCTTACTTTCGGGGAAACAGGGTAGCTGTAATTTACACATTTAATACTTGCTATAAACAGAGATGTTACAGGGAGCTGTCATTGTGTATAAGAACTTTCTAGCCAGTGTGACCTTAAAAGCAGGTAATGGCTAGGGAGATGTCAGAGAGTGACAAGTGACAAACTTTACAACTACTTATTTCTAAGAGCGCTACTTGACATACATAGCGTTGTACACATATTCAAAATTATTTAACCCTGGCTCCTTGCCGATTAAATAATGTTTTAAGTTCCCAACTGCGGATATTCAGTGGGAGATAATTGGTTTGCGCAACATAATTGGTTAGACGTGGATATTCAGTTCCAAACTGGCTATGTTGAGCAGTCAAAATAGGCTGCTTAAATAGCAAGCCTATCTTTGACTGCTAAAATGTTAACCAGTTCACGCTGAATATCGGCATAGCTGGTTAACTTTTTAGCGGACAAAATAAATCCAGATATTCAATGCCAGTCACCGGAAACGGCCCAGGATTTGGGCCAATTACAGGCTGCTTGCAATGAGCTGAATATCAATCCTATTATATTATTTTCTCTGTCCTTAGTAGGCTCACAATCTAAGGTATTTTTTGAACCTGGGGCAATGGAGGGTTATGTATCTTGTCCTGGGTCACACGGAGCTGCAGTGGGAATTGAACCAGTTTCCCAAGATATCAACTCACTACACTAATCATTAGGCTACTCCACTCCAACCACAGTGCTGGGCCTTTGGTCACATAACTTATACTGTCATTACACACATCCCTTGGGCATAACACTTTAGTCACTATTTCATGAAGCTTCATGGGTACTGAGCTAATTAACTGCCCTGGCTTCTAACCCCTCACTAATCTGACTATACCACTGTGATCCACTGGAGAATATTATCCCACAGAATTTTTCCAAAATATTTAAAGTTATAAACACCCACAAATGTAAAATGTACATTAAAAAAAATAAGTTTAGACATTGCAGGATGGTACCTCTTACTGTATCAGAGTGTGATCTCTCACAATCTCAGCCTCACACACACTGTTAATTGTCCTGCGATACTTGCCCGGAGCACTGAATGCTGTTACCTGTACGGTAGGCCCCTTACATACCCGAAATCCTCTGGGTACAGCTTCCCTAATCACGAGCAGAGGAACGCAGGCTCTTACTAGGTCTTTCCATTCCACTTGGGCATTTAAATAGCAACAAAGTTTCTCTCCAAGTTGTTTTGTAAGAACCAAGGACGTTACTTGAAGTAAGACTGAAGTAAATGCACTCAAAGGGCAATAATGCAAACGATCGTTCACTCACCAAGAGCTGAAGACAGTGCAGTGGCCACAGCCACTCAGGCAGCTGGATGCAGCAAGCGCAAGCTTCTCTCTGGATGTAGCAGGGTCCCAGCACCTCAGTCACCTCCCACTGTCAAAACCAATTCAAAGTAAATTCCCTCAGGTCCAGATATCGCTCTTTAGTTGCTAATGTCCTTAGCTTTGCTCTCGCCTCTGTCAGTATCAGCGTCCCAAGTCCCTCCCGTGCAAGGGCAGGTGTGACTGCGAGCCTGGGCAGCACTGCACAAGCAGGAGGCGTGACTTCAACAGGAGCTACAGGTTAGGATCAAATCACGGAGAAGGGGGCGTGTCGCCGAGCACGATGGGCGTGGCACACACAGACACGTACACGCCTGCCTGCTTGCCTTGCCCGGCGTATAACACCCTCCACCACCCCCGGTACAGAGCCTCTCCGGGGCCGGGGAGAACCGTCGGATCCCGAATTAGAATACAATTTATTTGTTAGAGGCAAGCAATGAGAGTATGGAAATAGTTTTTTTTAAAAGCTGTATGTCTCTGTTGATCACCCCACCCCTCACCTATCCACACCCATCCTGTTAGAATATCAATGATATGCTTTGATGTCCCCATGCATACCTCCTACCCACCCCCTCCTCCCACCCTGTCAGACTGTCATAGTAATGCTTGAATGTTTTCACTTATATATACACTGTCAGCTAGCACATTTGCTTATTTCCCACGAAGAAGGGCAACCTTGGAAAGCTAATCAAGAAATGTATTAAGTTATGTCCAATAAAAAAGGTATCATCTTATTTTCTTTTCCATGTTTTATTTTGTTTGATTTCTATTGATTTTCTTGTTTGATAAATGGATGCAAGTTTATTTTCTTTTTATCCCCACTGAAGCAATTAAAGTTTAAAAAAGAATATCCTGATATAGTAGTAGCTCTCCTGTTCAATTCCTGGCAAATCTGCAAACCAGTGTTAACAGTGCTTAGAGTCAGCCATAGGGTTCTGGTTCTAATGTCCTACAGCTCCATATGGATTGATACATGCTCGTCCTCCTATAGACTGAGACCAGTACCTGCAGGGCTTGGAGGAATTTTTAGGGCAGGGATGGGTATGTATCAAATACATGCCAAGTTTTGCCTTGAAAAAATACCCACACAAAGAGGTGACACAAATTTATGTGGGTTTAAATACTAATGTAGCAAACAACGGCACATAAAGACCAATTTAACCCAATCCCACTAGATAAAATGCAATATACAAAAATAAGTAACCCTATCAAAAAGTAATATAAGACAAACTACTATGAAAAAACTATATATAAAATAAACATATACATGAACAAATATGAAATCCTCAGATCAGAGACGCGGGGGGGGGGGGGGGGGGGGAGGCTATAATGAGAGCCCTTAAAATGGCAGGTGACAATTCTACTTGAATCAAGGTAGCAAACCAAGAAGTAGGGGTGGACTAAGAAATCTCCACAGCCAGGGATCAATAAAAGCACCTTTTATTCACACCACAGTACTGTATGACCCAACACAAGGCCGTGTTTCAACGGAACAACCATCTGTATCAGGGGACTGATGCTTGCTGTAGAGAATCACACAATGTGAGCGCAGAAAGGTACAACTGATGATAAGCCGCTCGAGTGCAATGGAAGTCAGTCAGATGCCAATAAGCCCGCCAAAAAACCCCAAAGAGATCACCCACTGTGGTGCTGAATAAAAGGTGTTTTTATTGATCCTTGGCTGTGAAGATTTCTTGGTCCACCCCTACTTCTTGGTTTGCTGTTTGGATTACATGTAGGGTTACTTTACCTCTACCTTTGGGTTTGGTTTGGTGTACTTGAATCAAGGTCTCATTATGTCCATCACTGGATTTCAATTGTAAATAAACAGTGTGTCCATGTGTCTGAAGCAGTTCAAATCTTTTTATATACTCCAAACTTGAACACAGTACTAGAGATGTTGCTGGACCTTGGCCCAGATATCCTGAATGTCAGTGAGAGTCCGGTGGAGCAGAGGCGAGGCTTGTGTATGAGGGATTGGAAGTGGTAGATGAGGATGGCGTCCATACACTATAAAAAATGGCGAGGTATGAGAGGCTGTATGAAAACCGTTGTTATAGGCGAATTCTGCCCAGGGGAGCAATGCGAACCAGTCATCCTTTCGACAGTGTACATCCGTAGGGAGGCCTTGAGAGTTTGATTGACTCGTTCCACAAGGTCATTGGTCTGTGGGTGATAGGCGGATGAGAAGTGAGTGGTAATCTTAAAGGTAGAGCACAGTGCTCTCCAGAACCTTGAAGTGAATTGAGAGCCCCGATCACTAATGATCCGCAGAGGGAGACCATGTAAGCAGACAATGTGTTGGATAAAGGCAGTGGCAAGGGTGGCAGCAGAAGGAAGGGCCTTCATGGGGATAAAATGGGCCATCCGGGAAAATCGGTCCACCACTACCCAAATGACTGTGTGCCCTTGGGATTCAGGGAGCTCAGTAACAAAATCCATTGATATTTCCTGCCATGGGAGTTGCGGAACTGGTAAAAGGCTGCAGGAGTCCCCATGTCTTGCTAGAAGGTAACTTGTTCCGGGCGCAAGTAGGACAAGTAGAAACAAAATGTATGATATCTTGAGCCATGTGGGGCCACCAATAATATTGAGATATTGTGGGTGTGTCAAGATGGCGGCATGCTGTGACCGCGGTTGAGCTCTCTCGAGGAAGTTGTGACTAAACAATATTCCCCGTTAACAAAATGCCTCATACAAAGCGAAAGGGTACAGTCAAAGCCGTTACCTCGACAGCAAGGACCTCCTCACCGATGCAACAAACCATTGAGAGATTCACCGTGAGAACGCCTGACCAGTTTACTGGGAGGAATCCCGCTGTCTCGTTGGAAGGAGAACCACGCAACTTGGGATTAGATGTTCCCCTTTCTCCCCCGGTACTCAACCTACCGCCTCTTCCCATAGGCCTCCACTCCCAGCAGAGGTCACTTGAATTGGAAATCGGTGAGGGAGGCCCCCTGGCTCGAAGTTCTGAGGAGTTGGGAACCAATGGAGGTTTGAGGCCTTTGGGCCATCAAACAGAGTGGAAAGCTCTACTATCAAAACCGGAGATGGTGACTTTGGAGAGCATATGGGAAGCTCTCCAAAAATTGGATGTTACACTGACCAACTCAACAGAAGAAATAGCGGCATTAGTGAGTACAGTTGAAACAATTTCTAAATCTGTGGAAGCTATTAAAACAGATTAGAATACTCAAATTTCCGTACTTAAAGAAGATGTAAAGAAATTACAAGAATTCTCAATAGTAACAATAAAAGAAAGAAATTTGATAAGTAGGAAAATTGAACAGATTGAGAACTACAATCGTAGGTTGAATTTGCGTTTTTTAAATTTTCCTAGAACTCTGGAGGTTAGTCCTTTGGAAGCATTTAAGAAATACTTGATTGAAATTTTGAATTATGCACCAGATCATATTCCTCCAATCAATCGGATTTACTATATATAGCCAAAAAAGAACCCAGAGGAGTTTTTGGAAAAGGACCCTCAAGAACATTTAAAAGATAAAAATGAAGACCTGAATTTAACTGACATATTAGAATCATCTATTTCAGAAGATTCTGAAAGAATGACAGACATTACTAGTTTCCTTTATATTTGAACAGGATTTAGAAGCGGTTATACTTCAAGAAAGCACATACTATGTTTTATGGTAAAAAGATATGGATGTACCCAGACATTACAAAACAAGAAAGAAGAAACGCCTTTTTGGCCCTGAGAAGAGAGACTCTAGTAATTAGGGCCTCTCTCTATCTTAATTATCCATGTAAATGTGTAATTAAATATTCACGGTTAAAATATGTGCTTTTCCAACCAGAACAATTAAGTGCTTTTGTTGGTCTAAAAAAGTTGGAATCAGTCTGATATCCTTAAAATAAGGTTGGGAATATAATTTGCAATATGGTACAGGTTTAGTGCATGTTAAGCTATATACGTTATAATTTTTTCTTCATTTGGTTTTCTCCAAAACAATCTATGAATACGCTCCACTAATAATAGTGGTCTAAAGAGGACAGATATAAGTTCCCTTTGTTTTTTTTCTTCTTTATCTCCAATTTATTTGTATTTCAATAAATAGGGAATTTAGTCTGTTTTTTTTCTTAATCAAGTTTCACTTGTAATAAATATTTGGTAAATAATAATAATAATAAAATAATAATATTTGAGATATTAAATTAAAACTCTTACGGAAACCGGGCTGACCAGCAAAAGTGGAGGAGTGTCCCCATTTGAGGCCCTTCTTCCTGGATTGAGGTGGCATGGAAGTTCTCGTAGATTTGGGTGAGACCAAGGTCGTGGAGGCAGTGCAGGCAGGATTGAGCATGGGGTAACACTCTTCGGGTTCTTCAGAATGGTCGAAGGCCCTGGATAGGGCATCAGCTTGCGTATATGTCTCGGCCAGTTAGAACACCAGGCAGAAGTTAAAACGGGCAAAGAATAATGACCAGCATGCCTGCCTTGGGTTCAACCTTTTGGCTTCCTGAAGGTATAGGAGATTCTTTTGTTCTATGATTACCGTGATGGGGTGCAGGGCCCCTTCCAGGATGTAGTGCCTGAAAGGCCAATTTAAGGGCCAACAATTCCCGGTCTCTGACGGTATAATTTTATTCAGATGGAGAAAATTTTTTAGAAAAGAAAAAACAGGGATGACATTTGCCAGACTCTAAGACTTGAGAAAGAAGAGCCCCTGCCCCGAGGGAAGAGGCATCAACCTCCATAACGAACGGTCTTTTGACATCAGGACTTCGAAGTACAGGGGTGGACAGAAAGGCTCGTTAAAAAGTGGTGAAGGCGTCTTGGGCTTCTGGTGTCCAGTTCTTCACATCTGCTCCCTTCCTGGTCAGTGCGGTGAGTGGGGCAGTGATGGTGGAATATCGATGGATGAACTGCCGGTAGTAGTTAGCAAAGCCCAAAAATCGTTGCAAGGCCCGGAGACCCTGGGGCATGGGCCAATCTTGGATGGCTCGGAATTTAGTGGGGTCCATTTGGAGGCCATTCGAGGAGACGATATATCCCAAGAATGGGATAGACCGTTGATGAAATGAGCACTTCTCCTGCTTGGCGAATAGGCGGTGGCTCCGGAGGCACTGAAGGACCGTATGCACATGATGGACATGGTCCTTAATAGAAGTAGAGATAACCAGGATGTCATCCAAGTAAACTATGACTGAGGAGTACAGAAGATCTTGAAAAATAAAATTGATGAATTCCTGAAACACCGCAGGTGCGTTGCAAAGGCCAAATGGCATAACTAAATACTCAAAATGTCCCTCATGGGTATTAAAAGTGGTCTTCCATTCATCCCCATGGCAAATTCGGACTAGGTTGTATGCCCCTCGGAGATCTAACTTGGTGAAGATAGATGCCCCTTGCAGACGGTCAAAAAGTTCTGGAATGAGGGGAAGCGGATATCGATTTTTGATGGTTATTTCATTCAGACCTCGGTAGTCAATGCAGGGTTGCAGCGAGCCATCTTTCTTGGTAACAAAAAAGAACCCTGCCCCTGCTGGGGATGAAGAGGGTCTGATGAAGCCCTTATGGAGGTTTTCTTGAATATATTCCCGCATGGTATTAGATTCCTCCCGAGAAAGGGTGTAGAGCCAGCCCCGAGGGGGCATTTTGCCTGGGAGTAGCTCAATGGGGCAGTCAAAAGGGCGATGTGGAGGAAGGGAGTCCGCCTCCTGAGCATTAAAGACGTCTTGGAAATCACGGTATTCCTTGGGGAGAGAAGCATCACACGGGCACAAGACCCCCAGGGAGGTAGCAACAGTCCACGGGGATGGCACCACTGGCGTGAGACATGTAGCGAAACATTGAGAACCCCAACTGCCGATATCACCAATAGTCCAGTTGATACTTGGTGCGTGTTGTCGTAACCAGGGTAGGCCCAAAATAACGTGATGAATGGCCCGGGGAAGCACCAGAAATTGAATCTCCTCCTTATGTAAAATCCAACTTGCATCTGCAAGGGCTAGGCAATATGAGTGATGGAGTAGGGAACAGTTAAACATTGAATGGAGGTCACTTGTAGCGTAGGTTTGCAAGGAATAGAAGGAGCTCCTAGTTGGTTCAGGACACTGGCGTCAATGAAATTTCCTGCTGCTCCTGAATTGATCAAAGCCTCGGTGCTAACACAAAATTCTTTCCAATGCAAGGAGATTGGAACAGAAACAAGGTTATCCGGAGGAGGCGAAAAACAACCCAGAGCCACCCCCTTCAGTGACCCTGGGTCTAGGCATTTCCCGGTTTATTCGGACAATGTCTTAGGAAGTGGCCAGCCTGCCCACAGTAGAGGCAAAGTTGATTGTCCCGATGGTGAGCCCTCTCCTTCTCAGAGAGGCGATGCCGTCCGATAACCATTGACTCTTTAGGGACTCCAGAAGTAGAGCTTGCCGCACCTTTGGGAGAAGAAGGGTGCGGCATCTGAGGAGATGGTCTCTGAGAGCAGCGCTGAGTAGAGCATTCCAGTGACCTTTATTGAAACCGTACGTCGATACTGATGCAGAAGGTGATCAGAGCATCCAAAGCATTTGGAAGTTCCCGGCCGGCCAGTTCATCTTTGATCCGGTCATTGAGTCCTTGTCAGAAAATGGCCGTAAGGGCCTCTTGGTTCCATCTTACCTCTGAAGCTAGGGTTTGAAAGAGAACGGCATAGGCACCAACAGAACAATTGCCTTGTTGAATTCGCAAAAGTTCTGCGGCTGCAGAGGAGGGCCGTCCCGGCACATCGAAAACTAACCGGAAGCAGCAAAGAAATTCTCCAAGATCAGTGCTCCCAGAGAGGAGAGGCCCAAGCCAAGGTGGATCCAGAGAGTAGAGAGATGATATAAGTTATCTTGAGTCTACCTGTAGAAAAGGCTGCCGGTTGCATTTCAAACAGCATAAGACATTGGTTGAGGAACCCTCGGCAAGCAGAAGGGGTGCTGTCGAACCGGGGAGGCTCAGGAATAGATTTAGGCTTCTTCCTACCTCAATGAAGTTGGTAATTCTATTTGCTATTTTTCTGACAGAGTTAGAAAACTAAAATGTTCCCACTAGTTTTGTCATTACTGATCTACATCATATATCCAACAACACTGAGGCAGCAGCCATGGGAGCTAGATGGAAGCATGGCTAAGCTGCAGATGATTCTCCTTATCTCCTGCAATTGATTGGCTCTGATGAATAGAATAAGCCAATTATCTGCAAGAAGATGGCCAGAGATGTGATACAGCAGCAGCTCCAACTCAGAAATACTTCCCACAACTGGAGTGTAAGAGCAAATTCAGGAGTAAGTGAGGGAGGAAGGAAGAGCAGGGGAGGGGGGATGAGAGAAAGGTGCAGATAAGAATCATACCTGATACAGTAATGAAATGTAGAGCCACCTCCTTCCATTTCTGTGAATAACACTCTCATCCTCCCTGTCTCATCAGCTCGTAACCTTGGGGTCATCTTCGACTCCTCTCTCTCCTTCTCTGCACATATTCAGCAGACTGCTAAAACCTGTCGTTTCTTTCTCTATAATATCACCAAAATTTGCCCTTTCCTTTCTGAGCACACTACCAGAACCCTTATCCACACTCTTATCACCTCTCGCTTAGACTTTTGCAACTTGCTTCTCACAGGTCTCCCACTTAGCCATCTCTCTCCTCTTCAATCTGTTCAAAATTCTGCCGCACAACTTATATTCCGCCAGTGTCGCTATGCTCATATTAGCCCTCTCCTCAAGTCACTTCACTGGCTCCCTATCCGTTGCCGCATACAGTTCAAACCAGTGGCATAGCCAAGGGTGGGCCAGGGTGGGCCCAGGCCCATCCACTTTGAGTTCAGGCCTACCCAGTAGCAGCACATCTATAATGTGTCTGGCAAGGATTCCCAAGCCCCACCAGCTGAAAACTCCCAACAACTGTTCCGCCTGCATACCTTTAAATAGCAGATCTTCGCCTGCAGTGACTAATACATACTGCTCAAACCGGCCCCACAGCCTTCCCTCTGATGTATTCCCGCCTATGTGGAAACAGGAAGTTACATCAGAGGGAAGGCTGTGGGCCCAACATGAGCAATGTGTATTAGTTGCTGCTCACAGCCAATGAAAATCTGCTAGTTAAAAGGCATGCGGGGGAGGGGGATGTTTGAGAGAACATTTGACATGCAGACGAGAAAGTGAGAGACCAAATCACTTGTGGGACAAGGCGGAATTCTTCTGGCCACCCATCTTGGGCCCAGGCCTACTCAAAATTGGGTGTCTAGCTACGCCTCTGGTTCAAACTACTCTTATTGACTTACATGTGCATTCACTCTGCAGCTCCTCAGTACCTCTCCACTCTCATCTCTCCCTACATTCCTCCCCGGGAACTCTGTTCACTGGGTAAATCTCTTTTATCTGCACCTTTCTGCTCCACCGCTAACTCCAGACTCAGCTCCTATTATCTTGCTGCACCATATGCCTGGAATAGACTTCCTGAGCAAGTACATCAAGCTCCATCTCTGGCCATCTTCAAATCTAGGCAAAAAGCCCACTTTTTTGATGCTGCTTTTAACTCCTAACCCTTACTCTCCCCTACCCTTACTCTCTTTTTCAGTACCCTTATTTTATCACCCCCACCTTAGTAATTCCCTTATCTACTATTCTGGCAACAAATTTACACCGACGAATGGACAACACCCACAGATTCACCCCAATTTCTATAAGAATGGGAGAACAGATGCAAAGTAGTATTAGATAATATAGCACCGCTACAAACCAGAACCTCAAATAGGAAAAACTCAACACCATGGTTTAATGAAGAACTGAAAGAACTAAAAACACAGGTCAGAAGACTAGAAAGAGCATGGAGCAAGAAAAAAGATGAACAGACCCTCAAAGACTGGAAACATTTACAAAGAAAATACAAATACAACATCAGACAAACCAAAAGAACATACTATAAAACCAGAATAGGACCAAACTACAAGGATACACACAAACTCTTTTCACTCGTAAATAAACTCCTAAATACTACACCAGTTACCTCTAATAACACAGACACCCCATCTGCAACCAACTTAGCGAAATTCTTCGACGAAAAAATTATAACGCTCCGACGCATGATACCCACCAAAACCATCGAATACACAACCATCCTTGAATGCCTAAATCCAAAACCTGGTGAACACCCACCAGTGACCAGACCGATCATGGATCAACTTCAACAAGATCTCAGTAGATGATCTCTCACAATGGCTTAGAAAATATGCCAAGTCTCAATGCAAATTAGACACGTGCCCTACTAGCCTAATAAGAACCACCCCCAAACAATTAAAAAAAGACATCACGAATCAAGTAAACCACAGACTCCAAAATGGTCTAATCCCCTCAGATAGAGGAAACATCCTGCTCACTCCGCTGCCAAAAGATGCTAAGAAAAACACAATGGACCTAACCAATTACCGCCCAGTTGCATCCATTCCGCTCATTACCAAACTCATGGAGGGCATAGTGACGAAACAACTTACTGAGTACCTAACTAAACACTCAATCCTACACGAGTCCCAATCAGGATTTTGAACAAATCAAAGCACCGAAACAGTACTAGTGTCTGCAATGAACACATTCAAAAAAACAATTGCAACTGGTAAGAACATACTCCTACTACAATTTGACATGTCTAGCGCCTTCGACATGGTTGACCATGGAATATTACTTCATATACTAGAATACTTCGGAATCGGAGGCCCAGTTCTCAAATGGTTCGAGGGATTCCTCACCACCAGATCTTACCAAGTAACAACGAATGATGAAAGATCACCACCATGGATACCGGAATGCGGAGTTCCTCAAGGATCCCCCCTCTCACCAACTCTTTTCAACCTAATGATGATACCATTAGCCAAACTCTTAGCTAATCAAAATCTTAACCCGTACATATATGCAGACGATGTCACAATCTACATCCCATTCAAACATGATCTAAATGAAATCACCAACGAGATCAACCAAAGCCTCCGAATCACGCACTCCTGGGCAGATTCCTTCCAGCTAAAACTCAATGCAGAAAAAACTCAATGCCTAGTACTCACTTCCCAATACAACACAAACAAATACTCCACTATAACCACACCATACTGCACTCTTCCTATATCAGAAAATCTGAAGATCCTTGGAGTCACCATCGATCGAAACCTCACACTCGATACCCACATGAAGAACACGACGAAAAAGATGTTCTACTCGATGTGGAAACTCAAAAGAGTGAAACCTTACTTCCAGAGAAACATTTTCTGTACCCTAGTACAGTCAATGGTAATAAGCCATCTGGACTATTGCAACACACTGTATGCTGGCTGCAAAGAGCAGACTATTAAGAAACTCCAAACAGCCCAGAACACCGCAGCCAGACTCATATTTGGAAAAACAAAATACGAAAGTGCGAGACCCTTAAGAGAAAAACTGCACTGGCTCCCTCTTAAGGAACGCATTGAGTTTAAGATCTGCACGACCGTACACAAAATCATTCACGCAGATGCCCCACTCTACAGGTTAAACCTAGTGGACCTACCACCCAGAAACGCCAAAAGATCAGCCCGCAAATTCCTCAATTTGAACTTCCCCAGCTGTAAAGGAATTAAATATAAGTAGGTATACGCCACTACCTTCTCGTACAGGAGCACACAGCTATGGAACGCACTGCCCACAGCCTTGAAAACCATGGACAATCTAACCAACTTTTGCAAATCCTTGAAGACATATCTCTTCAACAAAGCCTACAAAATGAACCCTTAAGGACACTATCACCACCCAACCCACCTAAGAATTAAAACATACCCTACACCACCCTACATAACCCTTCCTTCTCTTATCCCTCTTCCATCTTCTGCTTAATATTGATTGTATCTAGATCCTGTCATGACGATGTCATAACAACACTCTGTAAGCCACATTGAGCCTGCAAATAGGGGGGATAATGTGGGGTACAAATGCAATAAATAATAATAATAATAATCTCTTATTTGTCCTCTTTGTCTGTCCTAATTAGATTGTAAGCTCTGTCGAGCAGGGACGGTCTCTTCATGTTCAAGTGTACAGTGCTGCATATGTCTAGTAGCGCTACAGAAATGATAAGTAGTAGTACTAGTAGTAATAATAATAGTATTACCACATCAGGTCCTATATAACCTCCCTATCAACCCACTCATTACTTTACCTCACCCATTTCTATTCTTCTATCACCTTCTCCCACTACTCCAACCAGAGTTACACCTAATCACACTGACCACCCTTCAACATCTTCTGTCCTTCTGTGACTGTTCTCTTGTGCTTGACTGCTTAAATATTTTAAATTTAAATGCTTTACTTTTTGTCTATTAGATTGTAAGCTCTTTGAGCAGGGACTGTCTTTCTTCTGTGTTTGTACAGCGCTGCGTACACTTTGTAGCGCTCTAGAAATGTTAAATAGTAGTAGTAGTAGTAGTATTCTAGCCTCCTGTTCTGGTACAATGTGAACCAGTGTCCAGAACTCATGAGGTGCTCTACTCGCAGTGCATTTGGGATTTGACTCTACATTTGCACATGATACTTTGACTTCCAGAGAGATGGCTGCTGCGCACTTGCCAGCAAAACCTCACAATGTTAGGAAAATGGCTGAGTTCAAACAATGAGCCTCTTGTGGCAAAGTGCCGTCAGAGCAGTTCTTGGAAGCTGTACTTGAGCTGAGCCACTGCTCTCCTTAGCCCAGTGTGTGTGTGTGTGCCCGCAGGCTCACAGGTTTGGCATTTCCTCCATGGGAAATATGGGCAGTTTCTTAATAAAAGCTGAAAGGACACAGACAGGGAGTAGCAAAGAGGGAGGAAGGGCCATCCCCTTCACTGGATACATTTATATCCTTCATCCTCAGCTATTTTGCAGGGACATGCTTGCAACTGTAGAGTTCCAGCCAGCTTGCTGCAGTTCCTGGAGTCTTTCAGTGAGGAGAACCACAGCTTTAGGGCCCACAGGGGCAGGATAAAGTCACCTGACATTAAACAATACACTGCTCACACCAGTAATATTGATACCATCAGTGAGTGATAAACAGTTTACAAATCACAACATTCCATAACAGAACAGACATCCAAACATCCACAGAAATACAAGTCATCCAACAGGGATTCACCTTATACCAGACAACATACACACATTCTCAGGGACTTCCTAGTTTTGGGGGGAACATCCCTTTATGTATCTGGATCCAACTAATGGATTATTCTTTTCTTCTAAATCCATAGGTAGGTTCCGTGCATCAGAATGAGATCTGTTCCCTTTGCTAGTTTATCCTCTGAGTTGCATCTGAATTCACTGTAGAAGAGATTTCAGTTACCAGTGTTCTAGAGCAGAAGCTACTGTATTTAATTCCACTGCTTCAAAAATCTGGGTGGCTTCTACCACAGCAAAAAAATTAAACATTCCACTCCCTCTCTTGTAGTTCCAGGAATTCTGACCTTGAGTCCTTAAGAGAAAACCCAGAAAATTCTGCACTGGTCTCATTCTCCACAGAAGTGTTTCTCAACCCAGACCTCGGGGCACACCTGCCAGTCAGGATTTCAGGATATCTACAATGCATATGCATGAGATAGATTTGCATGCACTGCTTTCTTGGTATACAAATTTATCTCATGCATATTCATTGTAGATATCCTGAAAACCTGGGTTGAGAAGCAGTGCTCTGTGTGAAGAGGGAAATATGGCTAGCGAAAGCGCAGGTGAAAAACAAAATGGCTAAAGATGTAAAGAGAGGTGACAAGAACATATAAGAACATAAGCATTGCCATACTGGGACAGACCGAAGGTCCATCAAGCCCAGTATCCTGTTTCCAGCAATGGCCAATCCAGGTCACAAGTACCTGGCAAGATCCCAAACAGTACAATACATTTTATGCTGCTTATCCTATAAATCAGTAGTGCATTTTCCCAAGTCCATTTTAATAATGGTTTATGGACTTTTCTTTTAGGAAGATATCCAAACCTTTTTAAACCCCCTCTAGGCTAACTGCTTTTACCACATTCTCTGGCAATGAATTTCAGAGTTTAATTGCAAGTTGACTGAAGAAATATATTCTCCAATTTGTTTTAAATGTACTATTTAGTAGCTACTCCTACTCCTAGTATTTTTGGAAAGAGTAAACAAGCGATTCACGTCTACCCGTTCCACTCCACTCATTATTTTATATACCTCTATCATATCTGCCCTCAGCCATCTTTTCTCCAAGCTGAAGAGTCCTAGCCACTTCAACCTTTCCTCATAGGGAAGTCAACCTTTTTGAGAAGGAGTGGCCTAGTGGTTAGGGTGGTGGACTCTGGTCCTGGGGAACTGAGGAACTGAGTTTGATTCCCACTTCAGGCACAGGAAGCTCCTTGTGACTCTGGGCAAGTCACTTAACCCTCCATTGCCCCAGGTACAAATAAGTACCTGTATATACAGTAATATGTAAAGCTGCATTGAGCCTGCCATGAGTGGGAAAGCGCGGGGTACAAATGTAACAAAAATAAAAAAATAAATATATTGGGGAAAGGAGAAAAGCTAGGAATGGAATTGTAAGAGTGAAAGATGCTAAGAATGGCTATGTGTAGAGTGATGAGAATAAAACAAACAGGCTAAACAACTACTTCTCTTTGGTGTTCACAGAAGAAAATCCTAGAGAAGTTCCACAGTTGGCCGCCGAGGGGTATATCTGGGAATGGAGTGGATATTGCGCCATTCACGAAAGAAAGCGTTTATAAACAGCTCGAAAATCTGAAAGTGGACAAACTTATGGGGCCGGATGGGATATATCCCAGGATACAGAGGGAGCTCAGAGAAGTCCTGGCAGGACCTCGTAATGATTTATTTAATATATCTTTAGAGACAGGAGAGGATCCGTGGGGTTGGAGATGAGCTGATGTGGTCTCTCCTCACAAAAGCAGAGACAGGAAAGAAGTGGGAAACTATAGACCAGTAAGCCTCACGTTGGTGGTAATGGAATCGCTCCTGAAGGAAAGGATAGCTAACTTTCTAGAATCCAACAGGTTACAAGATACGAGGCAACATGGCTTTATCAAAGGAAAATCCTGCCAAACTAATCTGATTGACTTCTTTGACTGGGTGACCAAAGAACTGGATAAAAGACATGCGCTAGCTGTAATCTACTTGGATTTCAGCAACGCCTTTCATACAGTCCCTCACAGAAGACTCATGAATAAGCAGAGAGGGCTGAACATAGGAGTCAAAGTGGTGAACTGGATTGGAAACTGGTTGACCGACAGGCAGCAGTGGGTGGTGGTAAATGGAATCCACTTGGAGGAAAGGAAAGTGAGCATTGGAGTGCCTCAGGGGTTGGGGCTGGGGCCAATTCTGTTTAATATATTTGTGCGAGACATTGCTGAAGGATTAGAAGGAAAGGTTTGCCTTTTTTGCGGATGACACGAAGATAACCAATAGAGTGGATACCCTGGAGGGCGTAAAAACCATGAGATCTCCAAACATTGGAAGAATGATCAAGGGTCTGGCAGTTAAAATTTAATGCAAAGAAGTGCAGAGTGATGCACTTGGGGTGCAGAAATCCAAAGGAGGTGTACCAGATAGGAGGGGAGAGATTGATAAGCTCGGCTCAGGAGACGACGGCCTTTGGGGTGATGGTGTCTGAGGATCGCAAGATAACGAAACAATGTGACAAGGTGGTGGCCATGGCCAGATGAATGCTAGGCTACATAGAAAGGGGTATAACCAGCAGAAGAAAGAAGGTGTAGATGCCCCTGTACAAGTCATCGGTGAGGCCCTACTTGGAGTACTGTGTTAAGTTTTGGAGGCTATATTTTGCTAAGGATGTAAAAAGACTTAAAGCGGTTCAAAGAAAAGTGACAAAAATGGTATGGTGTTTGTGTAGCAAGACATATGAGGAGAGGCTTGACCACCTGAACATTTATACCTTGGAGGAAAGGAGAAACAGGGGTGGTATGATATTTGAAAGGCATTAATCCACAACCAAACCTTTTCCAGAAATGGGAAGGTGGTAGAACTAGAGGACAAGAATTGAGGTTGAAAGGGGGTTGACTTAGGAATAATGTCAGAAAGTATTTTTTCAATGAGAGGGTGGTAGATGCCTGGAATACCCTCCTGCGGGAGGTGGTGCAGATGAAAACAGTAACGGAATTCAAAATTGTGTGGGACAAAAACAAAGGAATCTTGTTTAGAAGGAATTGATACAAAGAACCTTAGCTGAGACTAGGCGGCAACACTGGTAATTTTGGGAAGCAAAGCCAGTACTGGGCAGACTTCTATGGTCTGTGCCCTGATATTGGCTGGACAGTTTCAGCTTCTGAAGTTGGGGGACAAGGCCAGTGCTGGGAGGACTTCTACCGTCTGTGCCCTGATCATGGCTGAATAGATTTGGATGGGCTGGAGCGGAACTTTCCAGGGACTTTGATGACAACTTCAGAAATTTTAGAACAAGGACAGTGCTGGGCAGACTTCTATGGTCCATGCCCTGAAAATGGCAAGGACAAAAAAAGGATCAGGTATACATATGTAGTATCACATTGTACCTTATGAAATGAGTTTATCTTGCTGTGCAGACTGGATGGACTGTATAGGTCTTTATCTGCCGTCATCTATTAGGTTACTATTTTACTATGTTACACCAGCTCTTAGACATGTCCCACTGAGGGGTGTCAGAACATCCCCAGTACCTCTTCTCTGAAATATTTGCTTTGCTTCTCTGTGGACACACATGCATAAAGGACAGGGATTCTTAGACACCCTCCCCCAATACACATTTATACACTGAAACACATTTACACAGACCTGCGATCAACTCAGACTGTACTAAAGCAAGCAATAAGATAACAATTATTTTTACAATCTTTACCACCAATTGGGGGATTTTGGCTTTAGTTCTGGCTCTTTCAGTAGGTATGAAGAACATGTAATATGTTTTTCACATAATTCACTTAAAATGGAAGGAGACTTTTTTTTCTAGTAATGTCATCAGTGGTATATATGTTTCCATATTTGTTGAGGGTATTGTGCTTACTCAGGAAACCACTGTTATGGTGACTGTATGAGACTCTCCCTTGAACAGCTAAGAGTACTTGACAATATAGCAAGTCTCCACATTTATATACTTTGTAGATCCTCTCTACTGATTGTAGTATTGTACTCAGGAAACAGGCAATGGTGACTCAATTCTTTGCCTTAGTGGCAAGCAATTTATTGGAGTGGAGCAGTAGGTTAATAGCTTATAGTGGGCTGAGAATTTGGGGGACTGCTTTTGAGTCCCACTGCAGCTCCTTGTGACCCTGGGCAAATCACATAACCCTCCATTGTCCCAGGTACAAATATTTAGATTGTGAGCCCACTTAGGGACAAAGAAAGTACCTGTATATAATATATGTAAACTTCTTTGATTGTTATCACAGAAAGGCGGTATATCAAATCCCTTTCCCGTTGCAGGGCGGCAGATGTAAGAGTAACATTAGAAAACACTTTTTCACAGAGATGCCTAGAATGCCTGCCTGGTAGAGGTGGTGGCAACTAAAATGGTGAGGGAATTGAAAAATGCTTGTGATAAACACAGGGTATGCTTAAACAGAAAGAGAATGGAAGGAAAGCAGAGCTGTTGAGGTGTATTGTTGGGTAGGAGCAGTTGTGGACTAAGGTCAGTGCCAGACAGACTTCTGCGGTCTGTGAACCGTAGATGGCAAAAGCCAGATGGACCAAGTCTGCATATTGTTTATCACTTTAATATTATATGCTGTGAGTGAGGGTGCTGTGATCTCAAAGAGGAGATGAAGACATTTTAATGTTGAAATTAGCAAGTTAAATACTGTTAGCAATACTTTTGGTTTAAACTTATATATTGTTCTAAGACTGAATCATATTTAACTGTTTATATATGGTTGGCATGATGGCAAATTGCCAACCAGTATTTATGTGACGGGTGCAGCTCTGGCCACCTTGTTGGGCAGACTGGATTTACTCCTGGATTCTATATAGCGCAACAGAAATTATGTGCACAAATTCAAGCATATTCTGTATTTGCATGCACAATGTAATTCGTTAACAAGCCAATCAGCACCAATAATTGCCACTTAACAGGCAATTATTGACATTAATTGGGTTTAGTTAGAATTTACACACACAACTTGCTAGGCATACGCTATAAAGTGGTGTGCATAAATTCTAAGGGGTATGGCCATAGGCGTGGAATGGGTGGATCATGGGCATTACAAAAAATGATACACATGGTTATAAAATACCCCTGCACCATGCCTAACTTAGGCGCCTGTATTTACACCAGGTTTTATTTGGTGTAAATTCCCGCGACTAGGTTTAGGCTTGTGTAAGGGCTCTAGTTGTATTCTATAAACCTCACCTAAAGTTAGGCATGGTTCAAAGACTATGTGTAGGTGAAAATTTTTTCAGCCTGAGTTTTTAGGTGCCATATGTAGAACTGGGTCCTTACTGTGTAACTGTGGAAGGAAGTGTAGAGCTTAGTAGTTGGTATGGATGGGCAAACTGGATAGACCATATATATTTTTTATTTGCGCTCATTTTCTATGATGCATTTTTGTTTTTTTTTCTTGAGTCTAGCTCTTGATTCCTAATGCTTCAAGGAATGCTACAAAATCACAAAGAAGGGAGCACCAGGTAGAGCTATACCAGATGATTCTGCATCACCTAGGATAGGCTCTTTCCTTTATCCAAATTGCACGCAGAGTGATGAAGTCTTGCTCTTGCTGAAGAACTCAGAACTACAATCCTTATATTCAGTGGGATAAAACCGGTAATGGATAACCCTGTCCTAGATGAAATGGTAACTTTATTTTTCTAGCATCTAGTGAGTAGGCAAAGCACAGTAATGGAAAGAGCTCAGCACTGACTTTCTTACTTCTAGGATAGCTCTCTAGTACTTCTTGGCCAATATATATGAAAAATAATGGAAGCTATAAGTAATTCCTTATGAAAGGTGGATGGAAAGACACAAGGCTGTTGGCAAACAAGGATCTGCCTGTTGGTATCTGTCTGCTCTGCTGCCACAACTCTTACTCAGGCTGTGAGCTTCTTCCTTCCTTCCCTTGCCAATTTTATGTCAATCCCAAGCATGCTTGAATTCTGTTACTTTTGGCTCTTACCATCTCTGCTGAAGTTTGTTCAAAGTGCCCCTTTTCCTCTCAGTGAAAATATTTTCTTGCATTCCTTTTAAACTTCTTTCCCCTAATGGAAAACTAAAAAGAGCAGGGTGAAATATAGATGATACTGTGCTTTTAGGTTGACACCTCAGCATGCAGGTAGTAAGGTAGAATAAGTTACACTAGACATTATCTACTATATTAAACCACTATCTGGGGTAGAAGCTGATTTTGCTACAATATACGAAACTCATTGGGCTGCAAGGGCTAATAAAATTGCACAAAGCGAATAATGCATTCTGGGGAGAGAAGCAAGATGACTCATCAATACAGTAATGTTGTCTTCCTGTACAGAATCCATCATATATTTATAACTATCCACCCACTCACAGGACTTTATGTACAAAGAACTTTCACCCTGGGTTCAATGTGTAGGAAAGGTGGCTGTAAAAAGAGCACATAATGTTTCACAACCTGGAGAAACAGGACTGTCTTTTGGCCTGTGACTTATTTATTGTTCAAATATAAAATACTACTTCCTGGGGAGTGAGGCAGCACCTGGTACTGCTTCCTAGTGACTGCAGGACATATGTGCCTGTGCAGTCAGATGCTACATATGCTGCCTGTGGATATGACCTGACCCAGATCAACTGGTTTTTCCCTACTGCATCTATGGGCTTGCAGTTCCAATCATCCTAGCAACGGCAGCACTAAAAGATCTTAGATGTGTTTATAGTGGTACAAATGGTACAAACTCTATCTTTGATTTTCCAGGCCCTCAGATAAAATGGACCAGAGTACCAAAAGATAAGTTAGCCCTCAACATGGCTTTGAGCCCTCTAAAGTCCTCGTCACTGTCTGTAAACTTGTCAAAAGAAATCACACAAAGCAATACCACCAGAAAGGCTTCTCAAGAGTAGCCCCCACACTCTGGAACTCATTCCCAGAGGGGCTACACTGAACTCAAGATTACTTCTACCTCAGGAAGCAGGTGAAAGTCTGGATCTTCTCCCAAGCTTTTAATACATGTGGCAACTGATTGTCCACTCACTCCACATCTGGACTAGGTTGCTAGACACCTTCTGCTCAATATTCAAAGCTATTTAAGCGGGCAGGAGGGACTTCAAAGCTGTCCTAATTTGGCCAAGTTAGCTATGTGGGTCCCGACACTGAATATTGGCCAGGACCTGCATAATTATTTTTTTCTATTCTTAACACTGGACATTCTCCTGCCATAATGGAACAAAACAAAAAAGTCCAGGGCTACAATTTAGACATTTTGGTCTAGATCTCTTTTTATCACAACTAAGTCACAAAAAGATGCCTTAAATGACCAGGTGACCACTGGAGGGATTATGGTATGACCCCCCTTACTTCCTCAGTTGTCACTGACCCCCTCCCACCCCCCCCCCCCAAGAAGTGAAAGAAACAGTACATACCAGACTCTATGACAGCTCAGATATTATAGCCAGTCCTATTAGAACAACAAGTAGGTCCCTGGAGTAGTCTAGTGGTTGGTGCAGTGGACTGTACAGCAGGGGACCCAGGCTCATATCCCGTTCTGTTACACTTGTGGTGAAACGTGTGACCCCTCCAAAACTCATTAAAAACCTACTGTACCTACATATAAATGACACCTGTAGGTATAAGGGCTATTATAGTGCTGTATAGTTGGGTACAGTGGGTTTTGGAGGGCTCACCATACTAGATAAGGGAGCAACGGTGAGATGTGCACCTGGGACCTTTTATGTGAAGTCGACTGCAATGCCCCCTAGGGTGCCTCATTGTTCTGCTGGGATGTCTGTGTGGCCAGTCTACTATGAATCCTGGCTTCTCCTACATCCCAATTACTTGATTTTGTGCATTTTTCAAAAATGGTCCAAAAGTATAGATGCACTGAATACAACAAAGTCTAACAAATGGCCATTTTTGAAACAAAAAGATAGATGTTTTTCTTTTTCAAAAATCACTACCTTCACTACTTGAATTTTGGATGTTTTTAGCACAACATCCAAAGTCAGATTTAGACGTCATATCGAAAATGTCCCTCCATATCATGTTATTCATATTACTAGGATTTAATTTGCCTGTCTCCAAGTTAACATTGTCAGTTGAATTTATGCTTATATTTAGTCATTTCATTACTGTTATACTTAAAAAATTGAAAGTTTTATGCTCTCACCTATCCACCCTTAATTATTTGTTTGTCCTTGAGATAGTCTAAATCCCTGGTTATGTACTGCATATGTATTAATTTGCTTCTTGAAGTTATTGTAATTTTGTTATATTCTGTACATTATTATGTTTTATTCACTTTATTGTTTGTTTGTAAGCCACATTGAACTTGAGTCTATTTCGGGCTAATGTGGGGTATAAATGTCATGAATAAATAAGATATACCTGCTGTACAGCAGCTTAGATGAATCTCATATTGGCTTCTGTTTCAGGTTTAAGATCTTAGACCTAGCACATTGTCCTTATTATACAGGGGTCTCAGCTTACTCAGACGCTGACTTAATTCGATACTGACTGGCTCGTAAACTTAGATATTCACAGACACATTTCCTGACTATCCCAACAGTGTCTGGATTGAGACTGGATTCTTCTCAGAATACCACTTTTAGGGACCCTTTTACTACAGCTTAGCACACGATAAATGCTAAGAAGCACATAGGTATAAAACGGGCTTCTTAGCATTCAGCATGTGCTAAGCTTTAGTAAAAGTTACTGCACTTTCAGGAAAGTTCATATATGAATTTCAAACCAGGAGTGAAGGCATGGATTTTTTTTTAATCAGATATTTAATTTGTCTTAAATTTTTTTTTGAAGTGAGGCTCTTAAGTCTTAGCACATTTTGTAGATGCTGGTTTCTCCTTATGTGTCTCAGTTGTATATTGCTCTTTGCTTTGAATTGTGCCATTCATCCCTTTCCTTTTGTAGTCCATTGTTATTTTCCTGTTCAGTGTTAAATTTATAATCTCTAAATTTTTCTGATTATTTCTTTTACTATTTGTAAACAATTTTGATAATATTTTGAAGAGTAGAATGTCAAATTCTTTTAATAAATCCAAATAACTAAATATTTTTTAAAAATCAGAATTTCATTAGCTGGTCAGGTGCCCCCAAAATCCTGTTTCAGTGTCTGAGATCTCTGGATAGGATGAAGACACAATCTTGCAGTGTCACATGACTTTTAAAAAGAATCAAGTTTCTGTAATTAATGTTAGTGAGTGGAGGAGTTGCCTATTGATTAGTGCAGCAGCTGGGGGACAAGGTTCAATCCCACTGCAGCTCCTTGTGACTCTAGGCACGTCATTGCCCCAGGTACAAAATAAGAACCTGTATATAATATGTAAACCACTTTGATTGTAACCACAGAAAGGTGGTCTATCAAATCCCATCCCCTTTCAGTGATGTTCAATTAGTTCTAACTAATCCTATATAATAATTCTCACCACCAATGTTCTAATGTGTCTGCCTATGTCCGTGGCGCCTTCGGAGTTGCTGAGCTAGGCTCTGTAGCCAGGCTGACGTCACTCACAACTGATTCCCAGGCAGCTGAGCTAGGCTCCGTAGCCAGGCTGACATCACTCACAGCTGAATCCCAGGCAGGGGGAGGAGTAGGGAAACACGTGGAGCAAGTGGCATGGAGCGGCGCATCAAACAACGACCCTCCTCTCCCCTGCCCCACTCCAGCCACCCATGTCCTGTGACCCTCCTCTCCCCCTGCCCCTCCTACAGCCACCCATGTCCAGCGACATTACTCTCCCCCTGCCCCCCCTCCAGCCACCCATGTCCAACGACCCTGCTCTCTCACCTGCCCCTCCTTCATCCACCCAGGTTGTGTAACCAATTCTTAGGGGCAGGCAGGAAAGATCCCCGGTCCTGCCTGCCCGCTGCTGGCGCTGGTGCTCCCCTGCTGCCGGATCGCTGTTCAAAATGGCCGCCAATACTTACAAGGGCGGCCTCCAAGACTTCAGCAGAAGTCTCGCGAGTCCGCCATTGGAAGTCTCGGCGACCATTTTGAACAGCGATCCAGCAGCAGGGGCGCGTCAGCGCCAGCACCAGGCAGGCAGGACCGGGGATCTTTCCTGCCTGCCCCGAAGAATTGGTTACACAACCTGGGTGGATGAAGGAGGGGCAGGGGGAGAGTAGGGTCGCTGGAAATGGGTGGCTGCAGGGGGGGGCAGGGGGAGAGTAGGGTCGCAGGACATGGGTGGCTGCAGGGGGGGGCAGGGCAGAGAGGAGGGTCGTTGTTTGATGTGCCACTCCCTGCCACTTGCTCCGCGTGTTTCCCTACTCCTCACCCTGCCTGGTAATCAGCTGTGAGTGACGTCAGCCTGGGTGGCTGGAGGGGGGGCAGGGGAGAGGAGGGTCGCTGGACATGAGTGACTACAGGTGGGACAGGGAGAGAGGAGGGTCGCTGGACATGGGTGGCTGCAGGGGGGGCAGGGGGAGAGGAGGGTCGCTGGACATGGGTGGCTGGAGGGAGGAGGTGAGGAGGGTCCTGAGACCAGAGAGGTGGGGGTGGAAGGGGGGCCTCAGACCATAAAGGGAGGGGGAGGGGGCACACACTCACTCACGCACTCTCTGTCTCTCACATACACTCTCTCTGACAAACTCTCTATCACACTCTCCATCTCTCACACACACTCTCTCACATACACTCCAAGGAAAACCTTGCTAGCACCCGTTTCATTTCTGACAGAAACGGGCCTTTTTTACTAGTATGTAATAATTCATGAAGCAGTTGAACATAAGAATTGCCATACTGGTCAGACCAAAGGTCCTTCTAACAGTGGTCAAGCCAGGTCACAAGTAACTAGCAGAATACCAAAAAGCCTCAAGATTCCATGCTACCTACCCCCAAGGATAAGCAGTGACTTTCCTCAGGTCAACCTTGATAATGGTTTATGGATTTTGCCTCCAGGAATTAGTCCAAACCTTTTACCACATCCTATTACAATGAGTTCCAGAGCTAATTATGTGTTCAGAGAAAAAATATTTTGCTCAATTTGGTTTAAAAGTACTGCTATAGAAATGTCTCCTTAGGGGGAGTGGCCAAGATAAAGTGGATGCCCTATTATCGGCACATTGGAAAGAATATCATCATGCAATCACTCTGTCTCTACTTTTGTGACAAGGGACCACATCCGCTCATCTCCAATCTCATGGAACCTCTCCCGTTTCTAAAGATCTATTAAATAAATCTTTAAGAAGTCCCACCAGGACCTCTCTGAGCTCCCTCAGTATCCTGGGATGTATCCTATCCGGCCCCACATTGTCCACCTTCAGATTCTCAAGCTGTTTATAAACTCTTTCTTCCGTAAACAGCGCAGAATCCACTCCATTCCCAGATGTTCCCTTGGCAGCAGACCACGGTCCTTCTCTAGGATTTTCCTCCGTGAACACCGAAGAGAAGTAATTGTTTAGCACATTCGCTTTATCCTCATCGCTGTCCACATAGCCAATCTCATTATCTTTCAGTCTTGCAATTCCATTCCTATCTTTTCTTCTTTCTCCAATATATCTGAAAAAGGTATTGTCACCTCTCTTTACATGATAAAATTTGAGTTACATGACGTAAAGTCACTAACATAGTAACATAGTAGATGGCGGCAGAAAAAGACCTGCACGGTCCATCTAGTCTGCCCAAGAAGATAAATTCATATGTGCTACTTTTTTATTTGTACTGTCTTCTTCAGGGCACAGACCGTATAAGTCTGGCCAGCCCTATCCCCGCCTCCCAACCACCAACCCCGCCTTCCACCACCAGCTCTGGCACAGACTGTATAAGTCTGCCCAGCACTGTCCTTGCCTCCCAACTACCAGTCCTGCCTCCCACCACCAGCTCTGGCACAGACCGTATAAGTCTGCCCAGCACTATCCCCACCGCCCAACCACCAGCCCCGGCACAGACCGTATAAGTCTGCCCAGCACTAGCCCCGCATCCCAACCACCAGCTCTGCTAAGGAAATCTACCGTAGCAGAATGTAATTTTCAAAATGGCAACTATGATAAAATGAGGAAAATGGTTAAAAAGAAGCTGAAAGGGTTGGCCGCAAAGGTTAGAATCAGGCATGAACATTGTTTAAAAATACCATCGTGGAAGCCCACACCAGATGTATTCCACATATTAACAAAGCTGGAAAGAAAAGCAAACGAGTCAGCATGATTATAAGGTGAAGTGAAAGATGCTATTAGAGCCAAAAGAACATATTTCAAAGAATGGAAAAAAGATAAGAAGAAAATAAGAAGCAACATAAGCACTGTCAAGCTAGATACAAAGCATTGATAAAGAAGGCTAAAAGAGAATATGAAAAGAAACTTGCCACAGAGACAAAAACTCATTGTAATACCTTTTTCAGGTACATCAGAAGCAGAAAGCCTGCGAGGGAATGCATGGGACCAGTGTTCCCTCTAAGAAGCAACCTGCTGTGTGCAATTTTTTTCAAGTGAGCACTGAAAATAGTCCAACAGCCAAAAAAGAGGGGGGTGGGGGGGGGGGGGGTGTCCTGAGCTACCTGCGTGGTCCATCTGTAAAAAGTCTAAAGCTGTTCCAGTTGGATAGGCAGTGCCTTAAAAGGTGGAGGACAAAATATTTTTTTAACTTATTCGACAGATTTTTAATTTATTTGAAAGTTTCCTATAAACACATAAACAAAAGGAACAAGTTCCTATAAACCATCTTTCTATTTTGATTTAGGCACAGGAAAAAAAAAGTTTCAACCTAACTCATGTTCCTATAACCAGGCCCTCCAAATGACACACTGATTATGAATTATAACAAATTACAGCTCTACCTATGAAAAGTTATTCTGTTATACTTCCTCTGTGTATATCCGTATGCTGCACAAACCGCATTGTTTAAAAATATAAGTGAGATTAAATAAAAATGCCACAAAAAATAAAGAATAACAACATAGATGCAGCAGCCTGTCTTCTGTTTTTATCCAAGATCCTTGGGTTCCTGCAGCCGGCAGCGATTCACTCTGTGGCTTTCCTTCTGCCTCGTCTTGCCCTCTCTACTGCAACTTCCTGTTTGACGCTAAATAGGAAGTTGCAGTAGAGGGCGGGACGCGGCAGGAGGAAGGCCACGGAGGCTGCAGGATCCTGTAAGTGAGAACTGCGGGGAGGAAGATGGGAAGGGAGAAAAGGATTTTTTTACTGTGGGAACAAAACTTTTTACTGTTCCTGTGGGTCTCGCATCCTTCTGAAGTGAGCAAACATTGATCTTAAGTGAGCAACACTCCCGATTTGTATGAGTAATCGCTCACACGCTCACCATAGAGGGAACACTGCATTGAACCGTTAGATCAATAAGAAGCAAAAAGGGCACTCAGAGAGGACAAGGCCATAGTGGAGAGACTGAATGAATTCTTTGCTTTGGTCTTTACGGAAGAAGATGTCAGAGTCTACCTGTACCAGAAATGATTTCAAGGGTGATGATGCAGAGGAACTGAAAGATATCTCGGTGAACCTGGAAGATGTATTGAGCCAAACTGACACATTAAAGAGTGATAAATCACCTGGACAAAATGATATACACCTGAGTACGGAAAGAAGTCAAACATGAAATTGCTGATCTGCTGTTAGTGATCTGTAACCTGTCATTAAAATCATCCGTAGTACCTGAAGATTGGAGGGTGCTGAACGTAACACCAATTTTTAAAAAGGGTTCCTGGAAGTTATAGACT